>NW_024525156.1:12550368-12725361 GCF_017590135.1 Pyrgilauda ruficollis
GTAATGGAACTAACAAAGTAACATAGATGTTCCTCTGTAATGTGTGCTAAGTAGGTTTACCTAGGCTTTTATTTAAAATATTTATATTTCTTTCTTTACTCTTTTGTCAGGAGCTTATTTTTGGTTTGTCTATGCTTTGTTTTATTATGTATTATAATTCATTATTGAACTAAAGGAAAGATAGTCAGGAAACCAAAATACTAAAGGTTTAAAAAGGGGAAACATATGAGAAGAAGGTACCAGAAATTATTTTTCACAGTATAGTGAATCATACATTTTCCCTACTGAAAGCTGATATGATGGAGATTTGGATTTTTTTTCTTTGGCTGTTGGCTGACTTCTTCAGTCTGGTGTCCACAAGAGGACTACAGGCATTTTCTAACTCTTAACTCAAGGAATCCTGAATGATATAGGATATTTCTTATTGGGTTGTTCCAGTTTTACTCACACTGTAACCCTGTGTGACTTGTGGTCTGCTGAGGACTGGTTCTAGGATCCTCTTACACACATTAAGAGATGTTATCATCACAGGTGCCTACTGTTGATACAGTGCCATGGCCTCAAAAAAGAGGATCTTTTAAAGCTCACTCTCGATAACTTTGTAACAACAATGATATCTGTATTCTATACTGTAACTGTAACTTAAATAAATTGGAAGGGATGTGCTCTGTGCAAACAAATAAAAGGTGGCTGTTAAGTATGTTCTGCATTAAACAAGAGTCTGAACTACAAAAAACTGATTAATGACAGATATCACAGTGTTATTTCCTTTTGACATTGTCAGTGATGAACGTCCAGTTACAGGTACTGTTGATGTGCCTGAGAATATAAGAAAAAGCTGCCAAAACTGGAGACATAAACATATTTTTACAAAAATTATGCAGTAACTGGTGGGGGATCCTGACTGTGTGCACACGAAGTTACTTATCCAGGTGAGGAAAAAGTAGTTATGGTGCAGTAAACTGAGCCCCACAGCAGTCAGTATTTCAGTGATTATTAAAAAAAAAAAATTCCATTTGTCT
This sequence comes from Pyrgilauda ruficollis, assembly GCF_017590135.1. NCBI lineage: Eukaryota > Metazoa > Chordata > Aves > Passeriformes > Passeridae > Pyrgilauda > Pyrgilauda ruficollis. The sequence continues at coordinate 12,551,391 of NW_024525156.1, forward strand.
GCTTATCTCATATTGGGCCATGAAGTTTTCAATAGCTTTCATTATAACAAATGGTAATAATACTTGGCCTTATGTTCACCAGGAGTCATGTGGAGACTGGAATTCTGGAAGTTAATTCTTTAGAAGACAGAATTTGGCATCTTAGTTCAGGCGAGAGCTTTCACGCAAATGATGATGTGAGACCATAGCCAAATTCTCAGGGAAGAATGGACTTAAACAAGTCCTGGTTTTGTACAAAGAAAACAGACACACTGAATTATCTAGAGAGTTTCAACAACACAATATTATCTGGAATAACCAGGGGATTCACTATCTCTCTTCACTGATATTCTGTTAGAGCAAAAAAACATTTTATGCCAAAATATTGAGCAAAAAATCAATTTGTGTCAATGGCTCTTGACATTTAGAATGCTCCATCAGGCTTTTCTGTTCTGTGATCCTCAAAAGACAGTGCTACTAACATTTAGCAGTGTAAGGTTGATTCTGTGTACCTCAGGGTAATTATGTCCTAATTTAATATTACAACATAGTATAAATTGTTTACCAGGGTGAAATGAAACCGTAAGGAGTAGATGCTCTGTTCTAGAACTTCCACCTTCTGTGAAATGGTAATATCGCATCTTCAAAGGAGAAAAATAACAAAATAACTTTCTACAGCTTTTGAGTGCTGATAGGCATCCAGAGAAGTTTATTGTTTGAGTGTCTGAATCTGGAGTTTTTCACTAAAATTTAGCAATATCAGAGAGAACACAAGAGCAAAGTGATATCAGGCCAAGAGTCTTAGCCTTCAAGAATTTTAAAGAATTTTGTTGCAGCTTGACTTCAATCATATAAGTCAACTGTATTCAAATGTTTGTATTTTCTGCTTTGTAATTGAGAAATAAAGCATTTCTAGGCTTGTTTGGTTTAAGTTAAAGCTAACTGATTTTTAAAATGCAGTTCTGAAAAATAGCTTGACCTGTAAGTAGCACAGGTAAAACTACTCATTGTGAACGTTTATATATTACAATCACTTGATTCAGTGGTTTTCATAATGAGCACATCTAAGAACAATGAAGACATTTAAATAAAACTATTTTAGTACATTTTGTGGAATAACTGTAAAAATATTTGTTCCATGGTATCTTTATTGTTCCTGGACTGACTACTTAAACTGTTAAAATACAGGTTGCATAAAGAAATTGTTAAATCCCTCAAGGACATGGTCCACGAACCTTGACATCTTCATCTTGAAGTCAGAAAATATCACTGTTTGTCTTTAGTGGAGAAGCATGTTTAAAATTTTATCCTGAGTATGAGTACCATGGGCTAGAGCAAACTGGTAATTGCAGTATGACATAATAGATTTGAAGGACAGACTGAGATAAGTATGGACATTGTGTAGTGCACGCACAAGTTTGTCCTTGCCAAGAGAAACATTGTCTCTGACTCGGTGTTTGAAAACCAGTTGATTTCTTGGTGAACAAAAGGAAGAGGTATATAAGCCATTTTTTTTGACTGCCTGGCTTAGCACATGACATCCAGGTTTCTCCAATCACTTTCTTAGTGAATAATTAAACATATGTTTGTATGTGTCTTGTCTGATTTATAAAGACTACCGCTGACTTGCCTTAGCATTTTATGCATGAGAACTGAGACGGGTACTTTCTCTTTCCACAAATCTCTGGATTGTTACCACAAGTCTATTGACTGACAAAACCCTATTACAATAGATGCTTTGCAAACAAATCCAAAAAATCCAGGAAATGTCAAAGAAGTTAATTATTCAAGAAAAAGATCAAACCCTTCACAGATGGCAAAGAAGGTCTGAATAACAGTGAAATATGAGTGCTAGCTTGAGAAATAATTTTAATCCCACTTATGACAATGTTTGTAAATTCATGAACATCACTTATTTTCCTGCCCAGTCCGCTCTAATTTCTCATTTCACACTGTTAACTCTGAAGGGTTAAGTATTGGAGCTGGTAAGAGAAAATATGTATCCTCTAAATTCACAGTTGAATGAAGCTCACAGTGTCACCATTTCTGTTCGTCTCACTGCACTTGGCAAGGGGGCTTAGGAAAACTGACAGTACCTGCTGCACTGCCCTGGGGACATGGGGATTGAGAACACTAAACAGGAGGATTGGAATGGTGCTTCAAGTAACTCTTACTACTTTTTCTCTGCTTTAGAGTAACGCTTGCAAGCAGTAATTCTCTCTGTCATGACTGCAGAATAAGAAAGCCAGTGGAAGTGGTTGCTACACACCATCCCTGACCTGAAGTACCCCTTTGGCAAAGTTGTGAGAAAATTGATTTGATTCAGGGATAGCAGTGGCAGTCATTTAACTGCTCACATGATTTGTTTGCAAATAACGGAGAAGAAGAAATTTCCATAAAGCTGTAAAGGGTGAATCTTGCTAAATTTGAAATCTATCTGTTATGTGAAAAAATATTCTTCTATTTCAGGTTAATTGAGACTTCATTACAGGCTTCCTAGGAAGAATAATAGACTCATCACTGAGTGTTAGTGGACTCCAATTCATATTTGTGTTTCAGTGAAATAAAACTTTGTTGCAGAAAGAATGGATTTAGTTTTATTTTGCAGCCCCCATGATATTTTCTTTCTGTCACCTTTTCACCTAAAATTTCTAAATCCTGCCACGCCAAAAGAGAAATTTCAGGTTTTGCTTTTAAGTGTCTCTAGATTTTCATCACAGGTGCTGCAAAGAGTTTTATGCATCAGTATCAAATTGCATTTGTTACTTTTTTTGTGTCAGCATAATTGATAAGCGTGTAGAAGTTCAGAAGACATGGGGCAAATGTGTATGTGCCAAACACCAATAACTGGATGGCTGTGGATCCAGGCAAGGACTGTTGGTAATAACAGGCAAGAATTGCTAGTAACAACCAAGGACTGTTGGTATTAACACACTGTGAGAAAGAACAAGTTGTGACTTGAGAAAAAGGCCATCAGGAGGTAGTGCAGCACTTCTCTGGGACAAACATCCTTGTTGCAGTTCCTGGAGCTAAGCACAACATAGTAGAGAGCAAGCGCAGGAATGAGGCCAAGAAGTGAGCAGGAACTGGAGGGAGGGATCAAGACAACCAAAGACTCCCAAAGCCCTCTGAGCCATTTCCAGATAGGTCTGAAAGAAAGGACAGTGCATGGTAACTAATTTGCATAGAAAGTGAGAAACCTATCTTTAGGGTGGGGAAAACCTATCTACACAAAGGTACCCCAACCAAGAATGGGCACTGCCCTCCAGGACCCTGGACACCCCATTGGCTGGACTGAGGCAATTGGATCAACCCTGAAGTCAGGATTAACATCCTATCACTGCTGAATCAACGCTGGAACCAGGACTGAAATCTCCTTTTCTGACACTTTTTCTGTCTTTCTTTTTCCGTCTTTCTTTTTCCCTTCTCCTCTTTAATTAATCTTTTCCTTTCTCTCTTCCCTTTCACCCTTTCCCTTTATCCCAAACACCCTGCCCTGTGCCTATATAGTTGGTCAGGGACTAGCACACCAATTTCCATTTCAACAGTGTAATTTACTTACAAAGCTTTCTGCTTGTTTGCAGGCCCTCTGACTTTTATTGTTCCTGAATTAAGAGCATTTATAAATCCTAGGTGCTTAGTTCCCATTCACGGGGGGATGTCACAGAAGCATGTGACAGAATTCTGAAAAGTTTTAGGGCAAGTACAAGAATAACAGATTGACAACATCTAGTATGTAAATAACCTCAAAGTTGCTTAAGAATTTTAGGTGCTTGGTTATTCCTTTCCTTATCACTATATAAGTAAAAAGAGAAAGATATAAAAATCAATTTGAAAAAAGCCCCAAACATGAAGAGTACTTTTTCTTAACAACCATTCAGAGAATGACATCTTCATCAATTAATTCATAAAATTGCCATCTATTTTATGTGCACACATAAGCAATTGGACGTCCTAAGCTTTCTCTGGGATTTTTTTTTGGAAGTGAAAGTAAACTGAGTTTGTATAGCAGCATCCAGATTAGAAAAATGTCAAATGAATTTACTGACAGAAAGACTGGTCTTCAATATAATCACATCAAACATACATTGGAACAGAAGAACCAAAGGTAACACCTTACCTGCCCAGTGTGGATAAAAATAAAATAATAAAAGAACATATAGAGAACAAAATGAAAAAGAAATCTAAAGTTATCTATTACTGGCTGAGAAGTTTCAAAAATGCTTGTATGTGATTATAAATCAACACTTATTTTCCACACCTAAGCAGTAGGTACTTAAGTGTCAAAATTATTTACATTATTTTAAAATTTTTAGTTCATAGAGACTAATCATCTGCTTAAAAAACTAGAAGCATCTTTCAAATACCTTCCAGTGGCAAGCATCTAGTGCATCCAATAGTCACTAGTCCCAAGCGGAGACAGTCTCTGATCATAGGATAAAATAAGATTGTACATTTCATCATAGCTGTAGTCTGACAGCTTGTTACAGCTTTTGTTCACTTTATGTTGCTTACACAACAGGTTCTTTGTTGTCAGGACTGGTTTGTCCTGTTCACAGATATATGCCTATCTTGTTTTTTTGTACAGCTATTTTATGCTTTCTTATTCTTTTTCTTTCATTAAAAAATAAGTTCTACAACCAAAATTACATTTTGGTGTTGTGCATGAAGAAGGCAACAAAACTATACTGTTCAGCCAGAATGGTTCCTTCTGCCACAGTAGTCCTTAAAGACAGATGTGTGATCTAGGGCTTGAATAACTTCCCAGAAAGTTTGTCACTTGCCTTTGTCTGTATATATTTAATTCTGCAGGTACATAAAATTAATCACCTATTGAGTTGTCTTATTATGTTTGTTAGTTCCCAAGAACATTAATATGTTCTTGATAATTCTTCAGTATATTTTCTGGTGAGACTGTATGTCAGAACATGCTTAAAAGCCTAAATTATAGAATAGATCCCCATTAGTACTTTGATACTGAGCTCCAATGTTATTTGTGAAGTGGTTACCATAATATGTTAAATGAACCATATAATGAAATAATTGTATTACACATTTATATTGTGAAGCTCAAAACTATGTATGTGTCATTACCATGTAGGAATCTACATATATGCCAGTTGTAATTTTTTCAGCCTGGATCTGTTTATGTTAGAGCCCATGGACTTCCAGAAATGAGGTACCAACCATTTTTTAAATGAGTGAGGAACACTCATCACAAACAAACAGACAAACCCAAAACAGCAACAATGAAAAAAGAAACAACTTTTAATATCTAGTAAAAATATGGAGAAACTGTTTTCCCCAAATGATCTTTATTAATGCTAAAGGAAATGGACTTATTGTCTGTATGCAGAACAATCAGCAGCTGTAATGCACGCAGAAGATCTGGTCCGTTGCCTTTCCTTCAGTTTTTACTGAAGTCAGTTGGAATCATCATGTGGTGCTTGGGAATAGTGCAGCTACTTGTCCTGCCTGTTCCTTATCACAAAGCTTCTGGGATTACGTTCTTAGAGAAAAATAGTTCCACTTAGATAAAGGTTAAAAAATGCTGCTTCCAATCAGACACTGATTCTACATTGTTTTAAAGCACTGCACCCCCACTGAAGATGGCAGTTGTCTTTAAAGGCTTTTTAAAAATCCCCTTCATGATGAATGTATTCTGCCTCTACTCAGGGACAGTTTTCCCCAGTGTTGCTTCCTTTCGATATCTTAGTTTTTTCGGATGACCACATTTGTCATATCTGATGCACATACACACATTTTGACATGAGTCATCCATTGCTTCCTGCAAGGAGTAGTTCTTTTTCAGTGAAGAGTGTAGTAAGATATATTTTTATCTTTAATCTATATTCTTTTTGAATTATTTATATTGTCTGCACCTATTTAAAATCTAAACAGTATTAGCTTTAAGCAGTTAATGATTAACAGTGGTCAGACCTAATTATTAATTTTGGAAGTACTGTGGTAATAAGGTAAAAAAATAACAAGTCTGAAGTTTAAAAATAATGATAAATAAGTTCAGTTTATTGCTTTAGAAAGTTGGCTGCTGTTTTAGATTCCATCTCTTTTGGAAAAATGGAGCAGAAAGGAAGGAAAAACAGTGAAGAATGCTGAGCATCACTGCCTACATCAAAAGTTTTAAGGAATGAAAATGGCAAGTGACAGCTATTGAGCCATGCTCATCCAATAAAGCTCTTTGTCAAGTTGCACATTATTGTAGCTGAAACCTGAAAGAACCAAATTCAATGCTGAGCTTTAGAAATTCAACTCCTCTTGTAGGAAAAGGGGACATTCCTGAGCTGTGGGACTGCATTTGGTATGAATTGTCAACACACTGCAACTCTATCAGCTGATTTTGGAGACAACATTTTTTGACACTATTAATCCTGGTCCTGTTTTAATTGAGGATGTAATGTACTGTAGGATGCAAAACAGTTCAGGGTGCTTCAAGTCTCCAACTACTGGGAATGATGGGAGAACAAAACACAAAAGCACAGAGTACAATTTTTTTTTTTGTTGGTTTGGTTCAGTGGAGAAAACAGTGGACCTAACCACAGCAGCAGCAATAAGTATGCCTTTATTTGCATATTACATTCACTATTACTTTCCTTAATTAGCTTTTGCTAAACCACCATTTTGAAAGCTAAGAAAGTGCTAACTGGAGGGTGGCAAATGCAGGACTCCTAAGAAATTATAAAAAGCTATTTATGCATTTCATCAAAACTAGCTGCTATAGAAGCTGAAAAAAAGCTGTGCTTTTTAATGTCAGACATAATTTCTATGATGTATGTTCTCCTCTATTATTTTTGTGTGTCTGAAGGCCCTTCATTATTTTAGACTGTGCCTAACTAAAAATATTGTTTGCATCAGCCCACCTAAAGAATTCATCACAGGATGGAACTTCTCCTCTGTACAATGAACAGATACAACAATTAAATGGAAAACACCAAGTAACTAACATTTTAATATGTTTTCACTTGCTCTTTTTAAAAAATTTCTTCAGTAAACTGGGAATGACAGAAGATGCAATATGTTATGACTGTAGTTACCCAAGTTTACATCATTGATTTCTGTGTCAGAATGTGCAGTGAGAATGGAAAGAGAACATTTAAAAGACAGCCGTGCAATCAAGGGGTTTTTTTAGTTGTGGTACATCAATATATATGTAACAAGAGAGGGGTTTACTGGAGAAGCAAATTCATTATTTTTCTCTGTATTCAATTTTTTATTAAGAAAAATGTCAGAGAATAATGTACTGATAAGTTAAATAATGACTGCAAGTGTAACTAAGAAACATGAGTACAAGGAAAGGTCTTCAGTGTATTGAGAAAAATCTGTAAGAAGAATGATAGCAACCAGTGCAAAAAGGGTTTCATCTGAGTTTTACATTCAAATATTCTAGTAATTTTCAAAATTCTTAATCCAGTAAATTTAGCATATAAATCCATTCTATTGAAATTATGTTGAAGGCTCAAGAGAGAGGAGATACTTAAAAAAAAAAAGTCAGATTTTTTTTCTGACACCACAGTAAAAATGGTAACAAATCAGTAATTTTTACTTAATTTCATATCCTACCTACCTATATATACATCTGGGTTATCATTTGGAAAAAGTTAAAAACATAACTATTACTAATTAACACTAACTTGCTTTGAAAAATAAATTACCTTATTGATACTTTCATTGTATTTTACCTTAACCCTTCCATAACATTAGTCTGTAAATGAGGGGCTTTTATTACATGAAAATATAAAACATGATATTATAGTAAACATTTTTATGAAAAAAAGCCACTTAAAATTCTCTGCCCATAAAGCTGTTGTTGAATAAGAAAGGTCTCTTGCTTATTGCAATACCAAATTTTCTCAAGACTAAGGCAAAAAGTGGGACAATTACCCATTGTTAAAATATGGAGAGTACACCGTACCAAAGAAAGGATATATACACCTTCTTTGTTTTCTGTAACTTTTTTCTGCATTTGCACCATGCAGCCCAGGGAAACCTAACTAAACTTGCCTCTCCCCAGTACAATAGGGCTTATTTTTCAGTCATTGCCTTTCCTGCTTTCTCTTGCTTATGGAATTGCAGGTTTCCCAAAGTAGTGATTTCCTTGATTCTTAAACGCAGTTGAGTGTGCCGAATTAATATTGTTGAGAAATGAGAGTGGGGAGGCAGGGGTGGAAGAAGGAAGAATTTTACTAAATATCTGAATTATTTCAACTCAAAGTAGACAAAGAATGAATTATGTCCTAAACTCCACTAATTATTATAACACATTTTAAAATAAATTCTGTGATGACTGTATGAGATGTGGAGATCTATAATCTCCAAATTTATAATAAGGTTGATTTCTGCTAGTTTTTCTACTACCATGTCTTACAGCTTCACTGTTTCCCCTTATGGAACCAGCTTTGAAGTCAGGCATTTTGCACTACCTCTTAAGGCACAGAGTTGTTATCAGCTTTTAGACCTGTCTAAGAGATGTGTGTGTGTATAATCATATGCATGTATGTACACGGTGTCCAAAGGAAAAGATTTGTGGTCAAAACAAAGAGATGCCTGTATATGGTCTGAGAGTGTAGAGTTGGCAATAGAGGGTCAGACAATACTTCATTTACCCTGTGACCTCTCAGAAACTGGAAGTCCAGAGATGAACTATGTAATAGGATAATAACATTTTCCTGGGATATTGGCATTTTTTAACTGCTATGTGGATGGGGATCCGTGTCTTTGCACTTAATAGAAAGGGGTTTTTTTTTGGCTTAATTCAAACTGCTACTTAAGGTGAAGCCTGTGGGCATTTGATTTCTTGTCCTGGAAGAAATAGTGAATAAGCAATCCTTTGTTAATCATTTTGTCATTCATGATTTTGTAGATCTTTATTATATCTTCTAATCACCTCATCCATGCTGAAGGGTTTTAGTTTAATTATCTTCTGTGTGAAAACAGCTCTGAAAATAATCATCCTTTGTGACCTGCTCTGAAGCTTTTCCAGATGAGGAGTTTCATCAGTTTTGAACTCTCAGTAGGTAAGAAAAATATCGAAATATGACTTTTCTCTCCTCTCCTATTTAATTTCCAAAGTTTTATTCAGTTAATGGGAATGTATCTATGTACATAACTAAGGAGCTTTTGAGTGCCTAGTCAATGCATTTAATTTGATAATTACTTATGGCAGCATCAGGAGATGACAGTGTGAATGTAGTAGTTGTTATATGTGTCTTTTAATGCCATTTGAAGTCAAAATCTAAAATTGAGGTCAAAGAGACATGAATCAAATTCATTATTGTGACTTAATGTATTTCCAAATATAGCTTTGAAAGAGATGAATTTATTTTAGCCTTCTGAAACTACTTAGTATGTAATTCCCTTATTTTATTAATTTTTTTGTTCTTTTAAATTTTATCTCAATAAATTAAGTTTGATAATTATAGGTTAAAAATATTAGGTACTGTCAATTGGCAAAATTCCTCTTTCTAGTTATTTGTATGACCTATGTCATAAATATAAAAAATTACACAACACTCAATTTAATGAAGGATCATTTGGATTCCAATAATTCAGGCATTAAAACCATAACCAAAGAAAATGGATATTGATTGTTCTAAATAAGATGACAGTTTATGTTACATCTTCAACCTGGAAAAGGAAGGAATAGATTAATTAATGACTTTGGAGAGTTTATATGAACTATGAACAAAAGGCTGAAGTACCTGCTTCAATTAATTTAAAGTGCAGCAATTTCTGGGTCCACTTCTATGCAGACAAATGACCCAGTGATTTGCATATGTTCCTTGCAGTAGGATGCCTGAACTATTTCTTCCTTCACACATCACTTAATCACCATATAAGATGTATAGACAGGAGAAAGAGAAGATTATCATTTTTTTGAACTTGCAAATTTGTAGTCATTTTATTCTCATTAAATGGAGAAGAAAAATATTTTAAAGCAGCTGCATGTTGAGGAAGTTAAAATTAAGACCAGGCACTATACCACACAAGAAAACCCATTTCCTAAATATTTCTTCCAAAGTGTAAAGTCAAGTATAGGAATGTTGAGTAATCTATGTATTTGCCTAGAAATAAACACAGGCTTAAAAAAATAGGAGGTAACATGACATTTATGATATTTATGAGGAATAACACATCAAATTTACTTTTGACTATAATTCATTGGATTTTTTCATAAAGCTTGTAAAAATGGAAAAGACTAATTTTACGAAAGATGAAAATTTTATTGGCTAATATCTTAGAGAGAGACAGGAAAGATGCTATGACAAAAGAATCAAGATACATTACTAATTACTCCTTCCATATTACAGGTTAAAAATAATTTGCTTGAGGACATAAGAATGTATTTTTTTTCCAATTTCTGCTAACATGGTTGAAAACATGGCACAAATGAGGCAAAAGTTTTAATTTCACAGTGTTTGGCTTATGAGCTCAAGTACCAGTATTCCAGCGCACTTTGCACTTCTTTTTCCACCACTAATTTTGACTAAAGTATTTTATATTTTACTCCTCTAACATAAATTGTCTGCTTAAGAGTAGAGTCAGGTAATCAGCAAAAGCTTTTAAGAATCTTATCCAAATGTGATACTAAATCTTGGACTGCATCTTACACATTTTCAATATTTAACTTCTTATTTTAACACTTCTTACAGCCATCAACCTAGATGCTCAGATCTCTTTCCACAGGGCAGCTCTCCAGCCTCTTTGGGCTCCAAGGATAAAACAAGGATTACCCCATCAGGCAGCTGCAACCCCACTGAACCCTTAGGACCCAGCCTGGCAGCCATTTGTTCACCCAATGAAATCCATGCATTATAGATTTGTCCTGCTGTGCGTTGTTGTCAATCATATTTATTGGAGTCCTTTAACAGCAGAAATGGCTCGAGCTTTTCAGTGTAAATATGAACATCAGGTCAAGAATATTCACTACAAAATTACTTCTATGTTTCAGAAGTAGTAGGGTTTGTAAAGTAGTATTTGCAGAGAAATTGTCCCCTATTTTTCAGAAAAAAAATATTTTTACACTTTTAAGAACCTGCAAATTCTTTATGCATAGTCCAAAATTAGCTGATTTTGTTGAAATATAGATCTGGGGTTTTTTAGATATTCTTGGATTTTTTTTTTTTTTTAATTTTAGGAGTTGCACTCAATTTTAAAGAGTGATTTGTCTTCTTCTTTTGTTTCTTAGTAGATTATGTTTTCAAAAGTTTTTAAAATAGATTAATACACCACTATATCTTCTTTTTCTATTGACCACACCATAATGGTATGTAAGTATTTATTAAAAAATCCAAACCAAACCAAAACAAAACAAAACAACAACTTATGGTTTTAAAAGGAATTACTTAATTTTTAACTTTTTTAGAAAAGAACAGCACCTTTAAACTGAAATAACCCTGAATATATTAGGGCATATTTTGTTTTATTGTTTCAGTACAGTCTCTACTGTGAAATGAGGAACACAATTGTACCTTCTCTTTCAGGCTGCTTCCTTAAAGCAAGAAAAATTTGAAGGAAATATTTTCCCATTTTGTAGAAAAAGTTTTTCACTCTATTAGTCATTTTCTGAATAAACAGAAGGCTTGTGTTTCCTGAAATGTTCAGCACATTTTCTGAAGGCTCTACCAAGAAAATTATTAGAAAAAAGTAAATACTTTCACCGGTTTCTTGTATCATTGCAGAGGTAACTGCTGGCCCATAATAAAGTAAAAAGCATTAAAAAGGCAATGATTATGTGACAATCATTATCAAAGGTATCAGTCACCCACTGTAAGCAAAACACTGGATATTTTACATTCTTCTCTGTGAAAATGGTTGGCAAATGATGTTTAATGGCAACCCACTCTATTTTCTGATTAGTTTTTCTCCCTTTCTGACCACTACTGTCTGTTCTTCTCTCCCATTTTATTTTGTTCCATGAATTGTATAGAAGAACACAATTAAAATTGTTTCTCATATTCTCCCATCCTTATGTGGTTATTTTTTGTGAGCAGCAGCTCCCCTCATCACAATATAATGACTACTGTGGTGACTAGAGGAATAAAACATAACATTATTTTAACATTATTATCATCTTTAAGTTAAGTTGATGAGGTCCTGACAGATCTGCTGACTTTTCTCAATGCCATTTACAAGAATGATTCAATTACATCTATTGTGTAAGTGTTTCCTCTGGAGGGAGTATTGAAGAGATAAAAATAGCTTTGCAGGTTTCTGACCAGACCATTCTAAAAGAAGATTGTTCATCCTCCCATACAATCAAACAACTGGCTGAGATTTTCATGGCCTGGAAGGTGATAGTTTTTCCTTTCAAACTTTGTTCACTAATTAATTCTAGAATTAAATCAATCAGTGTTCAGCTTATGATGCACCTCAAAGACACCTTGCTAGAGTTCGTTGTATAAAAAAGAAAGGAGATACAAAGAATGTCAATTTATTCTCAGATTGATTGCATTTTTCAAAAAGTATGTAACCAGTTAAGACGAAATAAATTTATTTCAGTATTGAAGAATGTAGTCTCATTTTTAAACCCAAAGACATTGAGCAGTCTCAACAGACTGAAGAAATGGACTAACAGGAATCTCATGAAGTTCAGTGAAGGGAAATGCCAAGTCCTGTGCTGGGCACAAATAATCCCACACAACAATACATACTGCAGGCTGACTGACTGAAAAGCTTCTGGAAAGCAGGGTTTGTTGTTTTTTTTCAAGAAAGACCTTAGGGTACTGCTAGTCAACATGCTGACAATGAGCCAGTGATGTGATCCTGTGGCAAAGAAGGCCAACAGCATCCTGGACCTTGTTAGAAAGACAATCACAAGTTAGATAAAGAGAGGAGATTCTTCCTCTCTATACAGCACACTGGAGTGCTTTGTCCATCTTTGGGCTGTTCAGAAGCTCAGGAGAGACATAGAATCATAGAGTCATTGACATGGAGCTACTGAAACAAAACCAGGACAAGGCCACAAATATATTTAAGGGACTAGACCATCTTCCACATGCATGAGTCTGAGACCTAAAATTATTTAGCTTGCAGAAGAGAATGCTCAGGCAAATCTTACCAGACTGTATAAATGCCTTTTGGAACTGAGGGAGGAATGCAGACCCTGTCTTTTCTCAGTAATATCCAGTGACAAGACAATAAAAAATGGGCACAAAATGAAAGTCAGGACATTCTAGTTAAATAAAAAAAAAAAAACCAAGAAAAAATAATTAAGAATGGCCAAACTCTGAAACAGGTTGAGTAGACAGATGGTCTAATCTCCATTCTTGAAGATACTCAACCCCAGCTGTACACAGCCCCAGCTGACCATCCCTTGAACTGGTGGTAAGGGGGGCAGAACCTGACACTCTCGAGGTTTTTTCCCAACACAACTGTTCTGTGATTCTGTAACTGAGTTATTTTAAAAAGGAGCTATACCTTTAGGAATGTACTTTTGTTCTAAGGGGACAATATATGAAAGGTAAACTGTAACCCCAGAAGCACATTGCTGTAGTTCAGCTCTGAACATTCCTCCTGTAACCAGAAACAGGGAAGCATCAGTGTGACTGGGACCTTGTGAGATTAGTACGTCTGAACCATGAACAAAAACCTCAGATGGAATTTACAGATTGTGACCATCTGGCAAATTTGTCAGTGGGGAACTATCAGTCCTCATTAAGGGAAGATAAAAGATTGCTATCAATGAAATGTTCCACAAGGAAAGGACTAGTGGAGGGAAAGCAGAATCATACTAAAAAGTACTAAAAATCTCAAATCCAAAAGGAAGTGTCAAGGGAATGCTATCATCAAACTAATGGACCAGAAAGATAACTACAGTATGTATATATATATATTCATATTAAAGGCCAAATTACTTTAAATTACCTTTTAAATCTTCTTCAGCAGCTCTATAATTCTACTTTCTCTTTCCCTTTCTTTTGCATTGGTTTCCTCTGTTCTTTTTCAATTTATTCTTTCCTTTCCTAGGTAGGAGTAATTATACTATCGAATTCCTGTCTACACAGATGCTACTTTGTCTATTTTTTTTTTTTTCAGAATTCCAGTGGAAATCCGAATACTTGGATGAATTAATTCTGATGCTCTGTAGTTTCACTGAATTTTTAATCATCTTTAGTTTAGATATTGGCTTTTTTTTCTTTTCCATTTATATTCTAGCTCTTCTTGTAGATTTAAATGTTATTTTTGGTAGCAACACAAATATGTTTCCATAATCAAAGTTTCATTTGAATGCAAATCATTGGAAGAGTTTAAAAATTTCTCCTCCCTGAATAAATAGGGAATTATTAACAAAAGTTTTAGGAAGTCAAGCAGCGATTATTCCCATAAAGAGAAACAAAGTTCAGAGTAGAATAGTAAATATCAAAATATTTTAAATGCTTTCTGTTTAGTATTACAAACCTGTTTAGTATTACAAATGAGTAGAATTATCTGGATGTACCTCTGTAGAGCCTCCCTATTTTTCATCAATGCACTTCATTTGAAATGATTATTATAAAAAACATGTTCATGCCTGTAATGTGTATGTTTATAAACTGTAAGTGAATGACTACTGAATGTTACATGTAGCCTTCTTATGCCATGCTTCTGGGTGATGAAACACAAATTTGAATTTTTCTGAAATATTTCCAATTTTTCAACATCAGTTTTTGAAATCACAGTGGCAGAATGTTGTTTGCTTGTCCAGTATTGGTATTTCTGAAAGATTATTTTTTCTTCATTGTTTTTGAGCTCTATTCTCTTGGTCATCTTTAGAGAATTATTTTGAAATCTACTGTAGAACAGGTCTTTATGACTTTGTTGCAGCACTGCAAAACTGAACCCTTACTCTGAAAACTTATATTTTGTACATAAGCTATACCAATGCTTATAATGTGGCATTTAGCCCACTTTACTCAACAGACAAGATCTCTCCCTGAGATTTCTCTCCCATAGCAATTTGTTCTTCTGTCATTCTTTTCACAAATTTTGCCAACATATTTATTCTTGATGGATGTAAACTGCCTACATTAAATCCCTGAGATATCAAAGTCTCATGAAGATTCAGTGAACAATTTAGCTCATAATTTAACAATACTTAGTTTCAAATATGTAATGCTTATTATATGTAGAATGTGTCTCTATACAATGCCTTGTTAGAAATCCAAACATATCTTTTTATCAACCCTTTTTTTTTTCTAAAATCTAAGCCAGAAAAGTAGTATATGGCCTATTTTCTAATCCATTAATTTACTTTTCATCAATTCCATTGCCCTTCTTTAGTCTTTCTGGATTTTGTCTATATCTGTTTTGTTTTTTTGGTTTTTTTTTATAAATTGCACTGATATTGAAATAACCAGTGCATCCGTATCTGAATCTGCCTGTCAATTCTTTTCATTATGTTCTTAGCTTTCTTTCATTAGTCACATTTCTTGTTCTAACCACCACACACCATCCTGATAAAAACTCCTTGGAAATAAAAACTGTTACCAGATAAGGTGGGGATTTTCAGACGTTTCCAAGATGCTTATGAACAGCCCACCGCACTTTTTAAACATTTCAGAGCACTTGAAAATCAGTGCTTGTACCATCATATTTTTTTCCTGAAGAAAAGCCGTCATCAGAAAATTTTGTGAAATTCATCAATGATCTTCTGCCTTTGATCTTCCCACCTCTACTGGTTAGGGTAGTACAAGTAATGTCCTGTTGCCTACTTATGTGGCATCAAAATTACCCATCATTAAATGTTCTTAGGAAAATGGACAGACAGAACTGATTATATGCTCCGCACATTTGGTCTCAGTATTAATTTGCCCAGACTTAATTTTGGTGATGTGATGTTTTTTTTCTCCTTTTCACTTCCCAGTGTCAATTGTAGTGCAAAATATGAATTGGATACTCATCGAGTCAAAAAAAAAAAAAAAAAAAAACAAACTAGATTTTTAATGCATTATCAGGTATCCATGACTTTAACTACATATCTGTGCTTTAGTGAGCATCATCCTTATCCTCGCTTGTGTTACGGACTAAAAGTTCATACCACATTCATTTGCAAAGCACATTATGACAAATCACAAGATTATATTTTAATAGCAATAAATATGAATTTTTTTTCCTTTGATGGACTTTACTTTTTCATATTGAACTAGTAATTCCACTAAAACCAGGTGGAATTAATTGGAAGAAAGTAAATTTATTTGCTTATTTTTGTGGAATAAAGGATGACTCTCTGTATTAAGTACAACAGGGGACTTAAGTATCTCAATATAATAACTCATCAAGTGTTGATTTTGAAAAGTCTTCCAAATATGAGTTCTGCTCATTTAAAAGAGAGACTATGTTTTAGGAAACTGTTTTGTCAATTTTTTTTCAAGAGATTGCCTAGAGACAAAGTTGATCTAACAGTTGGCTGCAGAATATTTTTGACCATGTCAGTGTAGCGGACCTATACATTTTGAATTCTTTGAATTTTTTTGTCAGCCATTGCTTTGTCATGCATCCAAAATTGGTTTTACTAGTATTGATAAGAAATTTTAAAATTGTCTAATAATACATAATTTCATACTCTGAGGAATCTGCATTCTTATTGTAATGTAATAATGAATGTAATATTGTATAATATAAAATGCAATGTATCATATGTTAACTATCATTTTTTCAGGAATATTAGACTTCAAAACTTTTGATTTAAAGAATAAAGATTTTCAGTGCTTTAAGACACTGAAGTGCAAACCTCATGCTTTTCTTCAGTAAGACTAAACCTGAGTGAAACATTAAAGCAGTATACATGCTGCTTTTGTTTATTAGGATGTGAAATAAAAAATGAAAGACCAAGCTTTTGCCTTTGGTGTCATATGACTTTAATAATGAAACACATCAGTTTATATTTAATCATACAGCTAGAAAAATTATAAAACAGTCTCTGCCATTTGATAGTTGAAGGAGACTGATGCATATGTCTGCTATGAAGGAAGATTAATAACAAGCAGCTTCAGAATTATCTGACCTGTATTCAGAAGATACTGAATGGAAAAAAAAAAAATCCCCCTCTTAAAAAAAAAACAGGTATGGAGACCATATGATTGAGAGAGGTAGTAAATTGCATGGCATAGTGTAAATTATATTTAGCATTGCCAAAAATCACACTTCTGTTACTAAAAAAAAACTAAAGAAATTTTTACCTTGGCACATGTTCTCTCTCCAACCTTACTGGTCATTATAGAATTGTTATCTTTTAGTAATAAAACTCTCCTTAGGCAAACATGGGTAACCAGATAAGTGTGCTGGTAAGTTCCCTGAGGATCTGAGACTGGCTGCAGAGACCATCCATACTATCCCCTTTAGCTCAGACATGCAGTAGGTGTATAAAAGTCTATTGTGACCTGCAGTTGTCTGAATGGTTTTATCTCTATCTATAACAAGGAAGAGGATGAGGAAAAATTTCCTGGCCAGACACAGCTGCAGAAACATTATAGGAATAAATAATGTGGTATCTTAAATTTCATCTGCATTTCTTCAGGTTTTTTCCAAATTCTAACCCTATACTTTCCAGATATCCCCTCTTCATAAACTGCTTTTCTCCTGATGCTGAAAATAGTTTTACTCCCCCATTACAGTAAAGATTCACACTATGTATTTAGAGCAAACTGTTCTTTAAAATAAGTTTCAAATTAACATACTATTTAATCATTTTAGTCAACTGACAGTACTACATTTTTTAAGGATGACTTACAGCTAGTACAGCTGTGTCTAAGGAATTAAATTTTTTTTAGGTTATAAAATGATGAAAAAGAGACCTTATTGAAAAGTGTTCTGTCACTTATAGCATTAAAGCAACACTTTACAGCCTTTTACAGTTTTCTGTTTGAAAATAATTAAGTTTTAGTTGTTGTCTGAGGTTAATTTAGGTCATAGTGAGGACTTCAGGAGTTTTGCCACTGAATTCTAAGTAGTGAGGTTCTAGCAATATTTAATGATTTTTAAAGATGTCATTTTTCTTTTCTTTTTTTTTTTTAGGAACTAGTTATTTTGATTGGAATAGTGTTTTTTCAGCTTTCTGGTGTATGACTTTTTCTTCCAAGTACATTTGCTTTACACCTACACATGCTTGGAAAAAATATAACAGACAGCACACTTCGCAATATCTTTAATGTCGATTGATATAATCTTCTGGATGTTGCACATTTTAAAATGGCTGAAAAAAATTCGTTAAGAAAGATCAAATATCAAAAACTAAAGGTGAAATGGAAAATACTCAACTTTTTTTCTATTGTTTTTGTTCAGATGGTATGTAGGCTTTCAGAATGATTGCATATATGCCAGAGAGAAAAATAAAACTTCAAGGATCAAAGTAAGTCTTTCTAAAACAATTTGCAAAGTGAAAAGGAAAGATAAATAGGAAATCAAACAAGGTAAATTAGAATCAAAGAATGTTTTTGGAATTTATTAAAGTAAAAAATGATGAGTTTTTTGGCTTTCAGAAACATTTAGTGCTTAGCTGAATAGCCATACAGAATACCATGCTCATCAGTGCAGTGTCAGAATAAACTTAAGCCATTCATTCAAGAAAACACTCGTTCTCATTAGATAATCAATTAAACTAGGAAGGCTTCTTGGATTCCTTGGATTTAAAAATGTTCAAGGAGATATTCTCCCTCTTCCCCTAGATCACTGAATCAAAAAAGTTTATACTTTTACATGCTTCCAGGCCTTGGTGAAGAAAACAAAGACTAAGGCATCTGGAAATGAATAACTCAGTAGTCAGTATGCAAATTACTTTAATTAATATTTTACACTTACATTTCCTTTTTTTTTTTTTTTTTTTTTTTTTTTTTTTTTTTGCTTTTTTTTTTTTGTTACAGTGATGATGTTTTCCCTAATTTTCTCAAGTTAGTTTCTTCTTTTCAGTTTTACTACATACCATCTACTACCTCTATAATTACTGGTTCATTTTCTTTTCTACAAACCTTCCACTTTTTTCCCCACTTTTTCTCTCCTATATTGAAGTTTCTTTTAAACATAGGGATTTTAAGTTTAATTTTTCTTTTTGCATTTTTTTTTCTTTTTTTCTTTTGTTGTTGCTTGATTTCCCTTTGATGAAAGCTTTATATTTGCCTTGTTTATTTCAGGTCAGGCAAACTGTACAGTTGCTTTCATGCATGAACATGCTCTTTTTTGCTAAAAGATAATAGATATTAAACTATAACACATTTGCTTTTAAATGTAGATCTTACATCTGCATGTCTTTTTGATAAGCCTTGATTTTGATAAACAATTGGAATGAAAGTTCCATTGCTGAATACTGATGAAAAAAGACCAAATCAGTCGTCTTAGCCTTAGTAATTGCCATTTATTTCTGCATCAAAAGAATGGGTTAGGTTGAAGATATAATTCCAATTTTATACCTTTGCAATTTTTGTATTAGGAATTGAACCAGGTAATCTGTTGCTTGTAATTCGTTAAGTAAAATAATGAGCTTTTATTTTTTTTTTAATTTTTACAGAATATGTTAAAAATTATAAAATACTTTATTTAATAACAAGTTGAATTTAGAACACTAGTTGGAAGAGAAGGGAATACTCACAGAAAAAGTCATAGAGTATCTTTAACAAACTTCTTTTCTAATCAGTCTTTCTTACTTTTTGCCATGTCTTTTGTTTCTAATGTATAGGCAAGGCCTAAGAAAATGGGGATAAGAAAACATTTTACATTATAAATTACAAGTTTGATTCATGAATTAATGAAAAAGTGTTAAACCCCAAAATTAAAAAACCAAGACTCAGCAACATAATATATGAGTGCTTTGATCCAAAATGCTGAGGCATTGCTGACCAGATTGGCTTCTAGATGAGTAGTAGGTAAGACGTGCTGGATCAAGCGGAAATTTTAGTTTTAATGCATGTGTTGTTGATATTCAGTTCTTGCTTCCCATCCAGTAAATGGAGGTCTCCCAGGGAAACTTGTGAGGGTGATGCTAGGTTCACAGAGAGTGTTGTCAAGATGCACAGTGAAGAAATGTCAGGGAGGCTTAAGCAATAAATTAATTGTTTAATCCAACAGCTCCAGTATTCATTAGAGAGAAAACTAGCTTTGCATTTTACATCTTGAGGTTAAAAAGAGAACTTGTCCCATGGATGTTTAATCTTTCTGAAGGAGACTTGCCAATAACTGGGGTTTTTTGATCAAGACTATGTGTTGTGCATATAAAACTGAAAAGCTGAGTTCTGTGCTGAAATTTTTGTCTGAGAACATCCACCAAATGCTCTCATCCTTCACCTTTAGCCTTTGAAGCATTCTGTCTTCCACCTCAAAGAACCTAACTCTCCTCTTTGTCTTCAATTGCATCTCAATTAACCTGCAATTTCTTCCTTTAAAACATACAGTGAAAAAAGTCCCTATATAAAGATTGGTATAAAGTGGCTAGCCCTGCATTTCATAAAAATCACATGGAAAGGAAGAGATGACTTAGGAATCTTATGCATGCTGGCAAGTGTCAGCCTTTTCCTACCTACTACCCCACAACAGGCGGTGCCTGCTTGTCTGACATAGTGAAGAATGTCAAGGATAGGCCTGAGCTTGGGCCAAGTATCAAAAATACTGAGCTGTGCTTTTCTGAGAAATACTGACAGGCATAAAGGTACTCTTTCAGCCAAACATTAATTTAAGAACTTTTATGCTTATTTTACAATTGCCATGGATAGAGGGATGTACTTTGCATACGCTTCACTTGTAAGATACAGGAACAATATCCTTTATTGATATAAACCAGTGAATTAACAAAGTTCAGTGGTAAATGTGTCAGTGGGTTAATAAGATTTGATGGCGAGGCACACATGATTATGTATCACATAGAAGACAAGGTCAGATGAAGCTCTCAGGGAGACCCCATCGTTGAGTCATGAGGCTCAGAAAGGAGCCTGTGTTGTTCCAAACTCCTTCTTAGAGAGATATCTAGATGTTGCAGGAACCATTCCTAGTCCCAGACTTGGTAAATGGCTTATGTCTAAAGGATCTTTTGTGCACAATCAATCTTTTATATCACTTAGATAAAATGTCAAAGTTTATCACACTATTATTTACTGAGAACCTGTTGTGGCAATGATCTCAGCTTCAAGTAATAACCTTGAGGGGCATCCTTATTCAGAGGGAGATCCTGCCATGCAGAGAGCTGCCATACTGAAGAGCTCAATGGGCCCTTGGCTGCCTACTACTAATGAAATAAAATGAAATAGTCATATTTGTATATCAGCAGTATGTCTAGGTCACTGTCACAGACAGCTCTTGGCTGCCCTGTTGCTAGTTGTTCCCCAAGGTCCCCAGTCAGATGGATGTGGCTATCACATCCCCACTGCTGGTTATGGATTAAACAGGGGGGGAAACATGTCCTCATCAGTATTTAAAAAATATTTGTAGCAGAAATTGATTGGAAATAAGAGATTTTATATTTTAAGAAATATTTTATTCACATGTGTACTTGTAACTAGCTATTTTTGGATAATTACTTTTGATTCTCATGCTCCCTGAAGGTTATTTTTGTTTTGTTCTTGGGAGGCTTTTGGTTTGTTTTAAAACTCATTGAATCTTTTTCTCTTCCTCTTCTATTTTGAGCCCTCAATTTTTCATACCTCCATTTTCTGTTAACTATAATAATCATTTATTGCAGTGGGTAAATCCCTTCTATGAAGAAAATGGCATTACATTTTTATTGATAACCAGTGTTGCATGCTTCCTCGAGAAAATAACAAAAATCGGGTTGTTATGCTTGGGTTTTTTTTCTTTAGGTTCTCTCCCAACGTATCAGTACGTGGATAAGACTACTATTAAGACATCACCAAAAGTAGGATAAAATAATAGATTTAAATTAATATTAATATGGAAGATGGTAATGCATAATTATATATATACTTCCATATAAATCAAAGAAAATTGTTTAGCTTAAGCTGAAGTAGCACAGGGACAGTAGTTGTGTGATTTATACAGATGCCATTTTTATGTATGATCAAAATATTTAATAAGTTTTGGTTCTGATTATGTTTATAAGTGATGGCTGCATGTGGATTTTAAGAGAACTGACTTATTTCCAAAGAATTTTTGCACAATTTTCCTGTCCTGGACTTTTCTGTGAATGTACTAAACATATTTAACATATGATTTCTGATATTAATTTATTTATAGTTTTAATTATAGAGAACAAAAAGGGCAGCTTATAAAAATTGTTTTCTGAGATTAAAATATTTACTTATGAGAAGTTAGTTAGAATCATACTTACATATTTGAATGTATACTTACATACAATTTAAATGATTTTCTGAAGTTTATTTGGAAGCTCACTTTTTGCAAAAACATAGTAAATTATCCTTTGTAAAAATAAATGAAAGATGCAATTTATATAATTCATCTATGACAGACACCAGACATAGGAT
Organism: Pyrgilauda ruficollis; assembly: GCF_017590135.1. Lineage (NCBI taxonomy): Eukaryota > Metazoa > Chordata > Aves > Passeriformes > Passeridae > Pyrgilauda > Pyrgilauda ruficollis. Next base: position 12,573,785 of record NW_024525156.1, read on the forward strand.
TATACATGTTAAATTCAGGTATTTTATTATTATACTCTTTATTTTATCATTTTATTATTTAAAGTGTTGTGAAGAACATTTAAGTTTAAGTACACTAAGCTATTCAAAGGTTTTTAAGGATATTTGGACTAGTATTTTGCCCTAAGATTTCCAGAATAAATTGATATTCACTGATATTACAGGAAAAAAATAGTGAACATGGCCCACAGATTTTGGCAAAAGACCCCTTTTTTCCCATTAATAAAGAACATTAATTAGCAGCATTATATTTTGCAAGAATGAGTTTTAATTACTTCAGTACTTTCAACCAAAATCTGTTGTTGGGAAGTTCTACCTTTTTGTTTGCTTAAGTTGTGATATGAAGCAAATCATTCACAGATTTGTAGCAGCCATCTATGGCACTTAAAAAAAATCCACAAAAAAAAAAAAACCCAAAAAAAAAAAACAACAAACAAACAAACAAACAAAAAAAACCTGCATAAAATACCTTTTTCCCCCCCCTCTGTTTACTGTGTATTTCAAGTGTTTGTGGGGAATTATTCAATGTTAAATCAATGAGTGTGTGAGTAAGAGAAGAACTATGCCAAATTTTTTTACCAATGGGGGTATCTTTTAATGCTTGGTAAAGATGCAGTATAATCCTGAAAAATGACTGTTAACTGATAAGCAGATTTCTGTGGAAAACACATTTCTACTGAAAAGCTTATGTAGAAAAAGCCTGCTCCATGATGTTTGCAGACAGACAGATGAGACTGACTGGTCTGTAATTTCCAAATCTTCCTTATATCCTTTTTTAAAAATGTAGGTTTTTCTTCCTCTTTTCCACATAAATTAAATGAATCATGTTCTAACACCAGTCGTTGATTTATCTTGTGGGAATTCAGCTGTGAGACTGAATTTTGAATTCATGTTTTCTAAACATTATTCTCTCTGCCTATTTGTCCTAGAATTTAAGGTCATGTAGACTTTTAGCAATTCTGAATGATTTACCGATCTCTTTGATACTACAATATTTGCATCTTCACATTATAAACTCTGCCACTTTTCCTTTGTTTGACTACTATGGAGTTTATCTCAATTTCTTTATGCACTTTCATGCTTTTATTTTGATTTATTTTGCCTACCCATGTTCACAAATTGTCACATTTTAGTATCCTTGAGTCATGTTCTACTCATAGTTTATGTTAATTTGTCTTTGATGCTTGACAAAGGCAATAATATATTTGTATCTAAACACCAAAAATGCACAACAATGTGAACTTTTCTTTGGAAGAATACACTTCTGTATGAAGATGTTCTGTTAATGCTTTGAAAGGAAAAGAAATTAAGATCTTAGAATATAAAAAGTTAAATATTAGAAAGTTAAAACTATTAGAATAAGACAATACACATCTCCCAGAACAATCTTTGTTTCCATTTGTAACTATACTTTTTCTTGCTGTTTCTAGTTTCTAGAAACTAGAAATTTGCTAAGGGAAGTAAAATTAAAAGAAAGTACAGGTATCTTCATCAATATGCAATATGGGCTGAATATTATACATTATACTTCAAATCATGAGTATTTTCTTTTTCTTCTGTTTTTCTGCCTTTTCTTCTTTCCTCATATGTCTTCTTTTCCTGAACTTCTAGTTTCAAGTTGTTTCTGTTTGCTTCTGTTTTCTGCTTTTACTTTATTTTCTGTCTCTCTCTAATTTCTGAAATGGGTTTTTTTAACTTCTTTGCATTCCCAGCTGTCTGACTATCATCTTCAAAACTATTGGCAACCACATTAATGGTTCTGATTCAGAAATGGTCAGAGCCTGTTTTCAGGCAACAGGAACCATCATGTATATGGTTTTTACTAAATTTAAATTATTTCTTTCTATGTTTATCTGTCTTCAGTCAATAAGTTTATTTTCTTTGTTTTGACATATATTTATTCAAGACAGAAATCTATTCAAGATAGAAATTTATTCAAGAACTATTTAGATAGATTGTCTATCTGGAGAATAACATATGAGTTTTCTTCTTGAAATTCTAGATGTGTGTCTTCCTCTTGAGAAAATGCCACGAATATGAAATAAAAAAATGTTAATTATTTCGGAATAACTGGAACGAGTGATTGTAACTAGGCGTTTTCAAAGGCCTTGTTTCCTCAGAAAAGAATAAAAGAACATTCTGACAGTGATTGTTTCACAATGACACAGGCTGCTTGTGAGCGTGACTGATATGCCTTTAGTATTTAAATTACCTCAGATTATGCTGTATCTCATAACATTTTCATATCAAATGCAAACTTTCATGAGTGATAATAAGCAATCTGAAATTATTCAACTATTTTATAAATACATTTGCAAAAAGCATGTAAAATTCTTAAAATGAAAATTAGCCAGGGAAATGTGTTTAAAAGCTGTTCAGTGATACAATACAGTATGTATGGAGGCTGGTCTTATTCTTTTTGGAAGTTGGGGATATAATTTAATTTTCTGTTGTTTTAATAGAAGTAGACGGAAAAATGTTATGGATCCAGAAGGGCAGGAATGTGGAATAGAAGGGAGCTAGAATGATAATTGATACACATTATTGCTGAAATACCAAATGTTATACAGAACATATGTATGCCTACATAGTACATAGCTTCTCCAGAAAGATTCACTACTCAGACTCAAAGCTGAACATAAACTTTGTACCAATAGGCAATGATTTCTGGTACTTTGCTGGGCTGACCTTAACCAGCTGTCAGACCTCCTACCCTGTCACTCCCTCCCTCCTCCCTGACCCCAATAGCAATAGCACTGGGGGCCAAAATAGGGTGGAAGAGTTTGCGGGTCACTTACCATCAAGGTGAAACAGACTCAAGTAGGGGTTGATTAATTTATTTTGATTAAAAGTAGTGTTGGAAGGTGAGAACCAAAGACAACTACAACACCCTCACACACGCACACATGCGCGCACACATGCAATCCTTTCTCCCAGGTTCAGCTTCACTCCATCGTTCCTGAGTCTGCTACCTTCTACCCTCCAGGTGGTACAGGGTAGGGAGAACATGGGGTAGTAATTAGCCCACAACAGCTCTTTTCTACCTCTTCTTCCTCCTCACAATTGTCTCCTGCTCCAACATTGCTCTCACTGTTTGCAGTCCTTCAATAACTGCTCTAGCACAGGTCCTTTCTGTGGGCTGCAGGAAGTATTTTTTGTCCCATGGTTCTTTGCATGGGCTGTAGTGGGACAACCTGTTTCACTGTGAAGATCACAGACTGCGGAAAAATCTCTGCTCCTGGCGTACCCCCTCCCCCTCTTTCTTCACTGACTTTGCTGTTGCAGAGTTGGTTTTCATCTCCCTTTTTCCCCTCACGCCTCTTTCTCAGCTGCTGTACAGCCTTTTGGTTTTTCTGATAGCACATGTTATTGTCTCCTTTAGAGGCACTGCCTGTAGTACAGTCCTACAGCTGGCCTTACAAGTCATTGAGGTTTTAATTGTACTGAAGTCTGAAAACTCAGTTTATTACTCATCCAAGACTTGACTTGCAGTCATCATCTTTTGAAAGGAGGTCTTCCTAGGTTTCCTTCCATTTGAAAAAGTCATCTGACTGGGGCAGGAAATTATGGTATGTTCCAAAATCCCCATTGTGTAAGCAATCTAAAGCAAAGGTGTTGAGGATTATTTCTGAGTTCATATGTTCTGTAATTTTATAAAAACATGAATATAAACAACATAATACCAAGAAACAACTTGAAGTACATTATCAAAGGGCCCTGTTGTTACAATAGAGCCTAAATTCTCTAATTTTTGCATGTTTGTGTTCTTTCTGCAGAAAATGTAGAAGAATATGGTGGTTTCATTTTGCAAATAAGTCCAACCAAATTTTAAAAAAATAAAAAAATAAAAAGCCTATTTCAATCTGAATGATCAAATGAAAATATACAAGACCTTGAAGACCACTAATGTAAGAAATGGAAAAGTACAAGTGAACTTAGTGGATTTAGTAATGAAATCAGGACTATTTATAAGATGGTTTAAAATTATTTGTAGTGAAGTCTAATTTTCTCCTGGTGTCACATGAAAGGGGGGATTTTCTCAAACTGTTTGTGTTTGATTAGTCTGTCAGCACTTCAGGAAAGCCAAGACCCTTGTGCCTGCCCTGTCATGTCCTGTAATGGGACCCTTTACTGAACAGCCTTCTGGATTGGAGGGCCATTTGTCTGTCTTGTTCAGGATCACACACCAACAGCAATGCCCCCTCCTGGGTCTCCACCGTTAACCAGTCTGTGGTTACCCCAGGAAAGATCCAGGGGCAAACACCAACAGCATCAGAAAGACCTTCTCCAAGGCCTCCACAGTCAAGTATGTTACCTCCTGTGCCACTGAAAGACTCGCACTAACAGTTTATGGAATAACATTCTTCACTGATATAATAGAAAATTCTGACAGGTTAAGATACAAGGATTGCTGTTGATAATATCTGGCTGGAAAAACTCATTTAAAACAATATACTGACGAGCTCTGATCTGTATAAAAGCTGGCTTGAAGCAATCATTCAGACTCATACAGTTATGTTGCTTACCCAATAGGCACACCTATGGGGATGAAGACAAGCTCAGCCTGTCGACTGATCCGAGAAGTTACAATAGAGTCTTCCCTAACTTCTCCCCATTCTTTACCTCAAAATATTTTTACATTAGGTGGATCTAGGAGCGCTCTAATCATACATGATATTCAGTGGGTGGTGTCTTACCTTGGAGCTGGATACCATCAGTATTACATCTGAGATAACCTTTGGGATGGAGGTGTATGTTTATGAGTTTGCCATGCTTGCTGGCTCTACAGCAAAAAATCTTCATTTTTCTCCTTGGTTGACAGCTGCTACGCAACTCATCAGCTACCATGTACTACCAGGTTCCCCATCATGCAAGGATTTCCGCAGAGCCTGGCCGGGGAGTTTCTACTCCACTCTATCCTTATCTTGTGTTGTGTGGGGGAAATCAGGCATGCTGACTGTATTGCATCCAGGGGAGTAGCAAACATATTTTCTTCTTACAATTATTTCATACTGTTATAACACATACTTTGCACTCTTCTCAATTTCTTCCCCTTTAGCATGTATGTTGACTCAGTGCTTGTAATTTTCCAGTTTTCTTCAACTTCACCTACTGTTTTCCCCACAACTGGTTTATACTATTGTTAAGTAAGTTAAGAACAGAATTTTCTTGTTTATCTGATTTCTAACCATGCTGTCTATGGAGTGATATTTTTTTATGCTTATAATTTAAATGAAACAATATATAGGCCTACCAATACAGATGCAGAAGTACCCAGATCTAAACCACTTACCACAATAGATCTAGGACAAAATCACACCATCAGTGAACCTAAAGGTACCCATATAGTCAATCTGCTTGTGCCTTGCTCCACTTCAGATACTAAATAAATTGATAAAAATTTAAATTAGAAAGAAAAAAGATGTTCCACTTTATTAAGAATGCTCAGAACTCTTCTGTTCAGTCCTTGCCTTCTCACCATTTGAGTGAGAAATAATTCTCAGTAATAGAATAATACTATTGTAATTCTTTAATTGTGTTCTGTGCTGTTACAATATAAAATATTCTTAAAGCATAATAAGAAAGAAAAATGAAAATGTTAATTATTAATACTTGAAAGTATTAATCAATAGAATTTTTCTTTCCAGCAATGTTTTAAGAGAGTTTTGGTTATGATGTAAGATGGTGTCCATTTCATTTAGCCAACCTATATTATTAAGAAACAATTTCTGCAATGATTATAATCATTGGGAGTAACTAATCTTGGTTTATCACTGATTTTTTTTTATTATCAGTGAAAATGCTAGTTTTCATGTCACTGTTGTATGGAACAAAGGGGGAGGGGAAGAAAAAGACTTTTTATTCGCAATTTGTGTGAGCCACATTCCCTTCAGTATATAAATAGAGGAATCAATTACCTCAGAATCTATATGAAGATAATTTTGCCTTTGCAGATAATGAACTGTTTTTAGTGATGAAACTGAAAATTAATCCATTACTAATAATGAAGCTGAGAATGCAATAGATTTATACACCACCTCTTCCCTCAAAGATGCCACATAAATCATCAGGTAAAAAATAAACAGAAAGTCAAGGACATGGAAACCAGAGAAAATATACCCTTGTATAATGCAAATGTACAATGGATAGCGCTTGAAAATTACAAATTCATATTATTAGGCTGTGTTTTGGAAAGAAAAGAAATGTTCTGTGCTAGGATTTAGTCTATTTTGTAAATTGCAGTTGCTGAATTTAATATGTTAGTAATCCATTATATAAATTAGTAGTCCATATTCATGGACAGCTGTTACTAAAATTTCAGCATAGCATATGTTCTTTTGGAATAAATGATATGTTAAAAAGGAAGTGTTCTTAGTATTCTTGACAAAATAGGTTGGGAGAGCACATGGATTGTTTACCCTTTATCTGCAGTCCCACACTGCTTGCTTAAGAATAAAAAAAATTAGTTTCCCTGCCTTTATGGTTTTCTGTTATGAACCTTAGAGGCAATCAGGCGATACAAAGGTGATCAAAAGGATGGGAGCTAAGACTTACAGACTCATCTATGTTAAGACCAGAGGTATTGGTTTTATGTCTGCATATTTAACATTGCCTGGAATCTTAAGGCCAAAGGTTTGCAGTGAATGATTTCCTTCGAAAAGTATCCATTCTTTATTTAAAAACTTCAAGAAATGTACCAGCCTTCATTCCTCTTGATACTTTGGTTTTTTGACCACAAAAATGAAAATTGGTCTTTTATGAAATTTTTGCAATTGATTCGCTTTTCTTGGATGTTAGCTAAGTCTATTAACTTTACAGTATTTTCTTCTGTGGTCCTGCTGGAACACTGTAGTCAGATATTTTAATTTTCTCACAGATAATGTTCATCTTACCTCATTGGAATCTTCATCATTTTTGCAATACTTCTGAAGTCTTTTTTTCGGTACAGTCTCTAGACTTTCAGTGGCTTCATAGTCTACGGACAAGTATCAGCGACTGTCAGAACCCAGGACGTTCCTCTGACTGCCCTGGAGGACTCGAGACCCTGACAGGGGGCTCAGAGACTTTGGCACAGAGTCAAAGACACCTGTGCCTTTGATTTTAACCCATGGAGAAAATTACCAGCTCTGTATGAAGATGTACAAGCTGCAAGAGTTTAAGTAGAATGGTAGTTAGTTTGTGACAGGGTGAAAAGGTAGAATTCTGGAGTTTTTAGAATGGGAGTTCAGGAGGCAAGATGGAGGGATTTGGGTGTGCCCTGTCCTTCCTCTTTCTCCTTCTTAGCCTCCATCTGTGTTATGGTGGCACTTTTAGATTGATTTAGAGACAGACTGTCTAACGTGGGTGATAGGTATTGTAAAGTTATTGTAAATAAAGTACACGTAGTTTTAAAATAAAATGTTAACACTGCCCCAAGGACGGGAAGTGTGCCATGAGCCAACCTGCTGGACAGATCTCCATAGGTCAGAAAAAGAATATTATAGATAAGGAAAAATAAATAACCTTGAAAATTAGAACTGACACATCTCGGTTTCTTCTTCGGTCACGAGGCTGGGAAAAGAGACTTTCTAACACCTTGGGGTCATCTCAACCTCAGAGACCCCGACAGCCAGCTAAATTCTTTGAATTATCAGTGCTTTTAGTTTTTAAAACAATCCTTTTGCCTGCTTACCTCTGAGGAACTTTCTGATTTACAAAGCAAAATTTAGTACCAATTTAGTGCCATTCTTTGTTTCTTCCCTCACAAGGAAGACATTAACTAGGTGTGCTTTAAAATATTGTGTGCCCTACTATATGTTTTACCTATACAGAGCAAAAGAGTGCACAGTGGAGGCTGAGTATTAGATTTTTGAGTTGGTTTTATTACAACTAAGGAATTTCTACTTAATAGAGATGAGAAGCTAGAGATGTACCAGTAGTTTTAACTCTCTAAGGCTTAGATCACATTTTAAGGAACCTTTAGTTCTCTAAGGGCTTTGAAAATATTAACCTTAAGGTTTGATTTGGCTTTTCATTGAGCTTGGTATATTGAGTACAGCAACAGATCTAGTGAAGCTTCAAGGCATTTTCAATGGAATATTCCATTAGTATTCCATTAATATTAGCAATTTATTAGAAATAAATTCATTGATGTCACTAAGAAAATGAGGTTTGCATTTCCATAAATAAATAAAAATAAGAAAGCAGAGACAAACACAGTAATTTCTTTAAGAAAAAAAGTTTTGGTTCATCTTAAAGATGGCTTGAAAGAAGGATGAAAAAATCTCCTTTAGATCTATGTATTTCAAAACTCTTCTAAGTTTAAAAAAAAAAAAGCCAAACTATACATTTTAAAATGAAAAGGTTTATCTGATTTGTAATAAGATGCTAACTATATTCAAGGCTATTGAGTATTCAGAAGCAATGTAATTGAATGCTTCTTTGTACAATATCATAATGCTTACTAGTTCAGTTCCTTAGACATTACCTAATGAAGTAGGATGGACTTTCTTAAGGAAATAACAAGAAAATTTTATTATTCTTACTGTTTCTAAATATTTGCTGTTCTTCAAAGTGTTTGTCACATAAAAGAGTAAAGCAGCTTTTACTCTGTGATTTACAGTGGAGAGAGTTTGTTCAAAGAAAGAACAAAATAATTAATTATCTAATTATAATGAAAAGGATGACTGGGGTAAAAATAAAATAAACTCTCAGTGGTTATAATGAAATTGTGTTTGTATTACCTAAATCCTAAAAAAGAAATAAACAAGAACCTACAAATCTCAACTGAAATACTATTGAACATAGGGGGCTACTGCCAACAAATTTAATTTCTTCTCAAAATAAAAGTTTAACCTCTCTTAAGGTTCATGAATCTCAAGTATTTAAATAGCTACTGTGTTTCTAAATAATTCTTAACTTTTATAAATATTGTCATAATGTTAAGAAAGAAAATTTTTGATCAGATTAGTGTCTGAACACATGTGTACATATCTCAGAAGCACTAGGCTTTTGGCTGAAGTCATGTTTGCAACAAATAACAAACATGACTTTATAGAAAAGTATATTTCTAAGCCACTGATAGTTGCCTGGTAGAAGGTAGTTGTCCATGTCACTGATAGCTAAGACTTATAAAATGGTGTTATCTAATCACCACAAATGAGACAATTGATGAATAGCAGTCACAAGGAAATTTGCTCTGTTTGCGTCACTGCATTTTATTCTTTCTAGGGTTGGTTAACTCTTTCTCTTTATAGCTACAATACATTTTTTGCAATTAAAAGTATATAATCTTGCTCTTTGGGGGTGCTGGTAGTGATTTTTGTGGTGGAGATGCTTTTTATTTGTTTGGGGTGGGTTTTGTTTGCTTTGGTTTTTGGTTGCTTGGGGTTGTTTTGGTATGTGTTTTAAAACCTGTCTATTTTGTCTTCAGAAGAACTAACTATTTACTAAGTTGAGATGGGATAATCAGTGCACGGCAGTGAGTGTTGACAGGAACTGAGAAATATCTCCAGTGTCTGGCAGGAATATATTATTGAAGTACACAATACAATTCATACTGCTTCTTCCCCCTTTCTCAAACATTCCTCAGAGATGGGCTGGTTTTTCTCTTCCTAGGGTGCTGTCAACATCCTTGACTGCTTTTTCTCTCTCTATCTGTGACCACTGAAGTCCTGGTATTTGAGCTGGTTTACTTTTATTTTAGTCTTGCTGGATGGGAGGCATTTTCTTATTTGTGAGGTATGTGATATCACACCATCAATTTATTAATATCTAAAATGGGAACATAAATTTTACATCAGATTATATGACAAAGATACATTTGATCTTATGTATGGGTTTTCCTGTTACACACTTTAATTAAGATCAGTGCGATTACTTCAAGGCTAAAGGATTAAGATTCTTTTTTTCTTTTTCTTTTTTCAAACAACAGAAAAAATTCCTCTGTTACTTGGATTCATTAAATAAAGCTTGAAACTATCTAACCTGTGGAGAAATTTGCTTTATTATTTTTTTTTACAGGTGCCAAGACCACCCTCCTATATTAAGAGAGTATTTTATTAAAATTTTATTAAATTTATTAAAATATATTTATTAAATTTATTTATTTATTTTATTAAAATTTGTATGATTTTTGCTCATAGACCTTTTTGTCTCTTTAATTTATTACAGTGTTTCAACAGCCTATTTAAACCCAACAATTTTCCAGCTTACTTTAGTCTCCCTAACCAGAACACAAATAATATTTCCAAATTAAAAGGCAAGTCACCACAGTATATAGTATATGAATTTCTTTTAAAGGTAAAATGGGAGTTGATTTTTGTTTGTTAATGTTTATTTCCAGGTTCTGACAAGATATGTGTGTTTTTTCTAGAAAAATGTATATGGAAATTGATTTGCAGCATTTTATCTGTATTCCTTCATTTTTCCTCCCCTCTTAATTTTTTAGCTTTGTAATTAGATCATCCCTAAGAGTGTCACTTTGATTCTGTAGCAAATTAAAGATCACTTAATCACTTGTTCTAGTGCAAATGCACTTCTTTTAAGCAATATTTATGTTAATTTTGTCCCAGATAAGATTTTGCTGCCATTCACTAACATGAGGCTCTATTGGTTCTTTTGGATACTTCCCAATTAAGTATATTTTCCAAATACATGACTGCTAAATGAAACATAAAAAATAGAAGGCGAAGTACATGAAATTCAAAGCAAATTTTTGTTAATATGCATTTTTCTGAATTCTATCATTGCTACACATGCTTTTTGGGCACCACAGGTTCCATGCCATTCCTTTTAAAAGCCATAAAGTGAAAGTGTTTTCTTTTATTTCCTTGTAGCCAGCTTGGCAGAACACTTCCAATAAGTGTCCAAAATAAGTGTTTATCTTGAGAGGATAAATTTATTCATTTGTTACCTCCTACACACAGTGGAGTCAACTTTCAATAAAAATACTTTTCAGGAGCAATTGACTATTTTTCTGTCTGTGTAGTGGAAACTTTTCAGTGTACCAAACACTTGATGGAGGTTCTAAAACTTTGTGTTTGAGTCTCTTATTTTGAAATTGCTTGATTCTTTTTAATGAGGAATGTGTGTTGCTTTTTTCCCCTCAGTCAGTGCTGTGCATGCAATTTCTTATCTGCCAGAAACCACAAGACTGAAGATAGCTGGCACATACAGTTAAAAAGTACTATAGTTAGGAAGCAAATGTGTAAATCTGCCCTTGCTCTTTCACACGTTCTTCTCTCTTTTGAATTATTCATTCAAAAAGTGGAGAAAACAATACCAGAGTCAGTGTTGGGGACAGAAATGCTAACCCTTTTAAGAAGGCTGCAGTTCTTATAAACATGCATTGACCTAGAATTGTTTTTTTATGCTAACACTACAATATGGCATGGTTGGCTTAGAAGAGACAATTTGGAAATTAGTGGCTGTCCATTTCAGTCAGTCCTTGTGTCAAATATGGGAGCTCACAAACAAAACAGACTTCATCCCAAGAAACTGTAAGTGAGCCTGAAATGACCATGTTGGATCTCTGATATATTGTAAAAGCTTACTTTTACTTTGAAAGTAAGAAAGCACTTACAATAATAATTGGGATGTATGGCTCTTCAGTGCATTAAGCAAATACAGGAACTGAATCTTCTACTTAGCAGTCAATAAATTCCAAACACAGTACAGCAGTCTCTTTGGTACTAGAAGCAAATGGGCAGAGAGTCTGCAGATAATTAGTTGTGAGTTCTAAGCGATGACTAAAATTCTTTGACAGAGTTACTTCTCTGCTCAGCAATGCTGATTTATTGTTACAAAATTTATAGTTAGTTTCTGCCTCTTACTTGATACTGTTCCAGAACCCACAGTTCACATCCAAGGCACATCTTCTGGTGAAGTCTCAGACATATTTTTGTAAATGCTGAATGAGTCTTCATATTTTAACTTCAGCTAAAATGCTATGGAAATTACTGCCTTTTTCATTGTATCTATTAAGATTTGAAATTGATTGAGTTAATTTTTTTTTTTTTTGTTTGAGGGAGATAATGCTTTGCAGAGACATTTCAGAAGAAAAAATATGGAATAAAGAACTGTGACAGAGATAATTATGGCAGCTGAAAATTTGCATTAACACAAAGTTCTTTATTTTTACAGTTTTGCTATTATAATTTCATTTGAATGTCTTGTGGTACAGCATGCATTCCATATTTTGAACAAATTTCTTTTATAGATTCATTATATTATATTCAAAACAATGAGCAAATGGTCACATGATTGACATTGGTATTATTTTGCTGTTTTGCTCACTGATTTTTTTTTTAAATTAAGGTTTACATTGTAATAGTAATTAACTGAACTGATAAAAATGTCAGAATTAGCCATTATTTTCCAGTTTAACACTCAAACACAGCAATATGCAACCAGAAAGTAACTGGTTATTGTGAATCAACTGATCCACAGGAATTTTATTCCCCTCTGTTTTTCCACGACAGCTGTGAAGCAACGAGATATAGGAGATGTATCTACCCTGGTAGCAGAGGGGTTTTATGAGTTGCTGTGCATCAGATGACATACTGCATCGTGGTAATTCACTGAAGTTTCTTTAATTTAGAGTTAAGTTGTATGGTACAGGAAAGGACTCATTTTGGAACTTGACTTGAGAATCTCTGATAATTTTATTTTACAAAATTTTTGCCATTTTTTATTTGCTGCTTAGTAAACATATTACAATGGTGCAAGATATTTTTATTGGAATATTTATTTGCAGTTCTGTGTATTAGTTTCTGTTCCTAGGGTTTATAAAGTCATAGATTACCTAATATTTGAAACATTTTCTGCTTCCTGCTTAATTGTTCCAGTGCTTCCATTATTGATTTCAGTCAGTTCTTCCAAATGTTTATCAAGAAAACCTAGTTTAACTGTAGTTCAATCTTTCATCTGGATCCTAAACTCAGGTGAGGCAATTTATCAGATCTGTAATGTATTATCACAAAAGGTGATGAAATATTACCAGTATTTGTTCTATTTTATTTAATAATTTTGGAAGAAAAATGTACACAAGCTGTTATAAGGAAAAGTTGATGCGAAAGAGCTCAGATCTTGATGACAACTGCCCAGCTCTAACAGACAGGTTTAGTCTGTTCTGGTCTGGAAGGGCAAAGAAACCCTAGACAAACCTTGCTATGTAACTGCTGCTGGCTTTACCCCCCCCCCACAATAGACTTAAGATGGAAAAAAAGAGGTTGATGAAAATCTGATGTGAATCCCCCAATTTGTTATAAATATGGAGTAAATCAGGGAGTCTGGGCTAGGGCTACTAAACCTAAGTTAAGTTTAAGTCATAAACAAGTGGTAGTGGGAGGTGTGTAGATGCCACAGATGAGACATGGCTCTCCCCTGCTCTAGCCATACTCACCAGTATTAAACACAAACAAACAAATAAAGCAAATAAACAAACAAAAAAAAATCAAAGCCCAAACCAAAACAAAAAAGATATATATCACTAAATAATGTGGTTTGCATTTTGTGTCCAGCTGATATCAATTCCCCAGTTGTAGAAACAGACAGGTAAAAAAACCAGTAAAGTGGAAGAAAACCTTATTTCTGGAATTCAGGAAACCCTAATGTTTCTTCGATCAGTAAAACAAAAAAGATATATTATATATCACTAAATAATGTGGTTTGCATTTTGTGTCCAGCTGATATCAACTCCCCAGTTGTAGAAACAGACAGGTAAAAAAACCAGTAAAGTGGAAGAAAACCTTATTTCTGGAATTCAGGAAACCCTAATGTTTCTTCGATCAGGACTACAAGAAAGTGTGAATATTAGTAACCTAAAAAAGAACAATTTTAAGATCCCATTCTGCATGAAGAGCACTTGCTTAACTTCTTTCTAGACTCTGAAATGTCCAGAAATCCCGAATATAGCAAGATTATTATAAGGGTGAAAAAGGAAAACATATGGTGTTTTATAATCCTTTCTAGCTGCCTGCTGTAATTTTTGTACTTTTCTGTTTTCACGGTACCCTTATACCATGGTAGCATACAAACACCTAACAATCAATGGTGAGGGAATTTTTCCTAAATTAAATCATACACATTAGATTATTTTAAAGCAGTTATTTTGTTGCAATTCATTTTTATGGCTTTTATGACTCCTTACAATGCTCCAGTGCTTCAACTCAGATGACAGATATTTTCTGCAATGGATATTGTATTTTGAGGAAATGTGTTTTTCAGAAAGTTTTTGGAGGCTGTGATCTGAATCAAAAGTTTATACGATTATCTTTGACCTTGGGACCTGGTCTCTGTTTTTCAGGTTTTCCTGCATATATATGTTAAGGTTTAATATAGAGATTTAAAATTTACATGTTGTTATAGTCCTCATTTCAGTGATGATATAGACAATCTTCTAGTTCAGAATTCTGTACTGTGTGAAGTAACTGGAAAAATGGGTCTTCAGGTTCCTGTGTATGCTGCACGCATCCAGCATCATTGCACCTGGGGTCACGGTGGTTCTGAGCTGCCTTCTGCCTGCCAAAGCCACAGCCGGGTCATCTGGCATCTCTGAGCAGGCCTGTGTGAGAGACAGAAACATTTGGGAGGGTGGGAGAAGATGGAAAAGAGGCAGACAAAGTCTGGTGACATGTTCTGGGAGGACATGCTCAGTGACAGAGGGAGCGCTGCTTTGAGGGGTTGGAGACCACGGACAGCATTGTGTGGGACAGGTGCACCCTGGAAGGGCTGCACCTGGGAGCTGTCCCTGCTGCAACACCAGGAAAGAGTGAGAGGCAAGGAGCATGGTGCAGAAGCCATTGTGCTCTGGCCCTCAGCCTCTTCACCACTCAACACCTCACTGAAGGATCTGGGAGGGACTGAACATACAGCAAAAGTGAAGGGATGCTGAGACTCAGAAGGGGAGGACAGAGATGCTTGCCTGAAACTGAACCGGGGTAGGGGGTAGGGAAACTGTTTCTTTAACTATTTGCTGAACTGTTTTTGTTTTTTTTTTTCTTGATGTCTGAATGGATTATCAGAATTTTTTGTGTTAAATTGCAGTAATTAAACAAAGTAAAATTCCACAAGTTAAACCCTCTTGTCTGCAACAATCTGAACATTGCATATCTCTTGGTATGCAAGTCTGCTCTTAGGTGCCATTCAGTAACATGGTGCAGCACCAACATTTTCTTCAGACAATCTGAAAGTAAATTCAAAAATATTTTGTTAGATGCATATAAAGCTTGCTGAAGAAATGAATATTTCTGTTGTGCTACATAAAACAAAAAGTGGCAGAGAATAGGTAGCAAGCAAATCCAAGGCAGATAATGTTTTTTCTAGATTTCTTTTTTGTGATAGTAAAGGGATGGACATGCTTGTAAAAGATATTCAATGGTAGCTGATCTTTTAGATGTATGTACTCTGGACTATGCTTTCTGTTGAAAGAATGAAAATAATTTTATTCACAGATTCAGACTGAGTTTCTGTACAAGTTGATATTTGTGACTCTTCTCCCATAAAAGCAAGCACTGTAATCTTTCCTGAGGACTGTATTTTCATTACTAAAACTTATGTTTATATTGTTAGTAATCCTGACACAGTTTTGAGTATGCATGCATACTCTGGTGCTTTCCAAGTGGAGCTCTCAGCTGGCCCTCCAGCTACTCAGAATAGCTCTTACATTTTACTTGGTGGAGGGAGTGAGTTAAACATGATAATTTCACTTCAGAACCAAGCCTGTAGGAATATATTCAATTTGCAGACAAAGACAAAATCTTTTTCTTGCTGATGTTCTGCTTTGTTAAGGGGGCCTGCAGCAATGTCAAATTTGAGAGTGTTCCACTCTCCAAAGCACAGGCAAAGTGATTGGTATATGAAAGACAAGGAAGCACTCTGAATGGGCTGTGGAGACAGAGAGGTGTAGAACTGGTTTTGATTCAGTATAGCCAGCTCCTGACATGGATTGACATTCAAAAGTGGGCTGCAATGGCAGTGTTGCAGGGATTTTCAGGGATTATTTTGTTTTGTTGCTGTAAGGCAATTTTTTAATGAAGAGCTTGCTAAGTCCAAAGTGCAGGTAATGTTGTTTTTTTGTTTCTTTTTTTAATTTTTGACCTAAGATGAAAAAGTGTTTTTCATTTAATGAAATAAAAAATATATAAAAATTAATAAATTTTTCATTTAATGAATAGGCATTTAGTGAGAATTACACTAAATGTAATTATTTATAAATTTTTATATATTTAGAAAATAGACCACTTTATAACTGAAAATAAATCCTATATGTGTGATACACCATTTTTTATATGTGTAGGAAATCAGTGCCATTTTGCCAGAAGTAGAAACAAAAATTGGCAATTATCATCAGAACTTATTACTACACCTTAAGAGGCATTAAAACAGGAAAGGTTTGCTATTTTCTGCCATATGAAAGTGCAGTGATCACAACTATCTTTTTTTTTCTGAATCCTGCATATTATTTCTTTGTTGTCTATGTGCAAGTATATGCAATTTCAAAATTTCTACTTTCTCCTCTATTTTCTTAGTCTAATAAAATGAAGATTTAATTAATTTTTTTTTCAGCTATATAAACTATTTCCTGATAATAGTGATATCACTGCTTACTCTCTTAATGTAAATGAATCTGAGTGCTATGTTTCATGAAAAATAACAGCTATACTTTTAATTTTCTTTTTTTTTTCTTAAGGTTTGTCTAAATATAAGGATCCCTTTGACATGTGTAAGTTCAGGAGGGACCGATTCTCTGTGCGGAGTGACAGAGATTCTGGAGTGACAATTTACATGGTTGAGGATTTTGTACTATTTTGTACTTGGTTTGAGAAATATCAAAGGGTTCCACTGGTTAGAGGAGAAGCTTAAGAGTAAGAAGAGAAGAGAAATGAGAAGGAGTCCCTTGACATTTAATGAAGAAAAAAAAAATATAAAAGATAGAGGAATGTCCTCATTCTGTGTTTAAAAACTGAAGAATGAATACTATTTGCTTTTAGTAGTCTGGGAGTTGAAATATATTCCTAAATATAATAATGACCTTAGGAAATTAAAACACAGATGTTTACAACTTGGCTGTGTTCTGGAATGTGTTAATATGGTCAAGCTTGCTTTACACCTTCACACACGTTAACTTTGCACTCCTATCATGTTGTTTATGCCCTGAACCTGTTCATGTGGGAGGTCATTTTTACAGCACTAACAGCTTCTCAACTAGTGAACAGGCACAGTTCACATATCATACAGAGCCCAGCCCTAAGGTGTGATTTTGGGTCATTAGAGAAAGGATTTCCTTTGATAGCAAAGGTCTCTTGCTGTCTTTTTAAGAAATTAGGTTCTGTGAGGGTTATTTCTCAATTATTTTTCATACTACCTTGTTATAGATCCTCAGCTATGTAGATGTATTGGAGAATATGGCAATCTCTGGCAGACACTCAGTAAAGCTTGTAGGCTGCAACTTCTTAGTTTCCAGTCACTTCATGGATGTACATGCCAGGGTAATGAGATCAAATAATGAGCTGTTCATCATCCAAGACCTTTGGGTCTGTTTTTTTAATGAAGGCTTTGGAAGCAAATAACCTTTTCATTTTTCACTTCATGGAGTTTTTCTCCTAAGCAAAGAAAAAAAATCTTGCCTCTCTTGTTTTACATCTATTGGCACACTGTAAAAGAAATTCCTGGACGCAGTGTTGGCAGGCAGGTTATTGATAAGTTTGCACAAGAAATTTTGCAGCACTGATAGACTCGTTTGTTTAGTTATGTTTAACCACTGGATTGATTCCCATGAAACACATAATTAGAGGGTATTTCTGTACAGAAATTGAGTAATAAATGTTTTTCATGTTTGAACACTTGTGTATAGACTACAACAGATTTTGCCTTTCTAATGGTGAAATGTTCTCAGAGCTCAGCCTCCTGGATTCTGATGCAAGTTACAGATTTTACATATGAATGGAAATCACAGTGAGGTATTTAGGGAGTGCAGGAGTGTACTAGTGTAGCTGCATATCCATTGACATACAAAATGAAACATTATAAATTCAGTTTGAACACTGAAAACCTTTCTGTGGAAAACTTGTGGAAAAGACATTTGTTGTGTTCCATATTATGTAAATGGTATGCTCTGTCTCACCGCTCCGAAATGTATGGTATATTCTAAGCGACATTTATAAGAATCTTTCCTAAATGGTAAATTTACCTGCCTTTATGGTGAGAGTGCATATTAAAGGAACGTTGCACCCAAAACTTGACTTTCTAGTCTTTCCATAATGAAGTTTATCAAACAAACACGTTAAGTAGGAAGAAGGGAAATATACTAGATAATAGCCTGGCATTGAATCCTAGGCACTCTTCTGTGCCTGTTGCCTACAGGCTAGTTGCAAACAGATCAGCAAGGACTGATCATTAGGAAATGGAATTAGTAGTCCTGAGTACAGTACCTAAACTCTGTGGACATAACAGAGACTGCAAGTTTACTGCCTTGCTATAAAGGTTGAAGAAGAATATATTTTAAAAAGATGCTTTCTCTGAGGCTTTCAGAAAACATCTACACAACTTTACTGTTTGGGTACTTGCAGTGATTTGAAACCTGTAACCCTTCAGAGAGCTTTTCCCTTAAAAAAAACCCCAGTATTTAAGGCAGTAATAAATGTCATCTTAGTCTGGTAGGTCAGTAATTAGATTTTGCCAGTAAGCGTAAGATCTAGCTTAAATATTCCTTTACACTGAGTCTCTCAATTTGTATGTTAACTGCACAAGATATTGTCTTAGTCTTGCTTGCTAGATATCTGATTCCTTTTGTTGCAGCTATGCTTTCATGGAAAAGATCATTGAATCAGAGGTAAGATGCCTGTGCTGGAGTGATCAAGATGCGTGGAGGTTTCTTAAAGTTACTTCAGGGGTTGACTGTTAATTTGAAGTTAAGAAGCCATCGGATAGAATGAAAAGCTCAGATTTATACATCCATTTCCAGCTCTTGGCTTTTTGATTGGAAGAGTCTGTGAATATTTTTACTGAAACTGCCAGGTTCTTGCAGAAAGAGTGGCATTTATGTGCACCACAGATGGATTAACATCAAAGACAATGCTAAATGACAGAGATAAAATAGTTTATACTATGTATATGTTACATGAAGTTTCCAGTAAGCCAGTCTCTATTTCAAAGTGTATTTTTCAAGACAAATTTCAACAGAGATTAAGATTCAATACAAGTGAAAGAGAAGTTGTTCAGAATAAGAAATTTGTCTTTGTGGATCCACTTTGTGAACTTCTCATCAGCAGTTTTATCAAATTGTCATCTTCTGAAAATGTTCATGGGGATTTATTTTATTCCCTGCAGCGGTATGAAATAGAGTGCATTTTTTGGGGTTTTTTTTTCAGTGTAAGGGAAATGTCCTTTTTTAGGTTGATTTCACGGTAAAAAGGCAACTCTGAGAATGACAGTTTAAATCTCAAGAGTCACAGATTAATCAGTGCATATTGCAAGCACAGATGCCTGTGTGTTAAAAAATACTAACTGTAGTAAAAGGCATGAGACTTCATTATTGACTGACTGAAAATCTTTTTCTCCTAAATTGTCCCCACATACCACTGAAGTGTCACAGTGCTGAAATGAATGTATCCACCTGCCTCTAGGCTCTACCCAAGGCCTATGCAAACCATGCTCTTTATGTACTGATCAAATTTCTTATTCTGAACTCATTGGTAAACCCTTCAGTACCTATCATACATTAATCTGTTATGATGTCTTGGAGTTGAAACTTTCATTATGTTTTTTTGTACTTTATTTCTCATTCCAGAGGCTAAAGAGAATTTAGACTTTATACAGAGTTGACCTTTACCTTAATTATAGGTGCTTTGCTATCTCCTATTAAACATCAAATATTCATACATCTTTATTAGGTGAGATGACTTCCATATCCTGAGAAGTGATTACTACAGATTATTTTGATAAAAATATTGATTTTAAAGAGTAACAACCATATTCTTCATTGCTCAGTACCTTTATTATTTCTTAAACATGTACACAATGAGCATAATGTAGGAGAATAATGATACTGCTTTTACTTGCTAGACCAACTGATTAATTTCTCCAATGTTTGTATGATTATGAAGTTTTGAAGATAAAATCAAAGAAGCCTTGTATTTATCTATTGTTGAATTCATGGTGGTAGTAAACTTAAAAGAAAAAACTGTGGTAAAAGATAAGTCATTCTGAAATATGTTTTATATTATAAAGCAGGCTGATCTTTGGGAATAGATATTTTCTTACAATAAAGGTTACTTTACACCATGATAATAAAAATATGTGATTCTACATAGGGCATAAAGTCATACTACATTTATGAGTAATGTCCAACTGAGATTTGTTAATTGCTTTACATAGGGCATATTATTTCAATGCATAAAACAGTTTGAGGCAAAAATTTTCAGTGTGTGCATTCCACCTATTGGGAAACAACACTTGTGCACATATTTCAAGGCACAAAGTGGGTCATCCCCAAATTTTGAAGTTATAACATTCTTGTTGCTTTTGTTTTTACGTGGGTTTGTTTTTTGTTGTTGGTGGTGGTGATAGCAGTTTTGGTTTTGGTTTTGGTTTTTGGAGTGAGAAGAGAGGGATGATGGGAAAACCTCAGCTACCTAATGGAAATTCTCTCAGAATTTAGAAGGGGATTCTAGAAGAAATTTCAAATTCCTCTAGTTCATCTTGTCAATAAGGGTCTCAGCAATGTATGCAATTGTTTTACTTTCCTATTTGGTTTTATTTATATTTGCTTACTAAGTCCAAACAAAACAATCTTAGTAGCATAAAAACCACCTACACAGCATAGTGCTAATGTGTTACAGAGTAGATACACCACCCCCAGTTATGGTACAGTTATTCCTTCTTAGTACCTAGCAAATAATAGTGGTCTTAATTTTTTGTTTTGCTTGGTTTTGTTTTTGGTGGTTTTTTTTGGTTTTTTGTTTGTTTAGTTTTTTATTTGAGTTTTTTAAGGGAGAATATAGAGAATGAAGAAAGTTTTTTGAGCAATTTTGGGGGCTTCATCTGAAAACATCAATAGAAAAAGATAAAGAAAAAAGAATATAAAGAAGTAAAGTGTGAGAGGCCTTTCGCTTGAAAATTAATTTAAAGCTCTCTTGGATGAATTGTCTTGGGAAAGAAAAGCAGAAATCTGGAAAGATGAGCAGAAAAATCAGTCTAATAAAACTTGCTGTTTTCTCACATAATTACTTCACTTGTTAGGAATATTTGAACACAAAACT
Organism: Pyrgilauda ruficollis; assembly: GCF_017590135.1. Classification (NCBI taxonomy): domain Eukaryota; kingdom Metazoa; phylum Chordata; class Aves; order Passeriformes; family Passeridae; genus Pyrgilauda; species Pyrgilauda ruficollis. Next base: position 12,595,045 of record NW_024525156.1, read on the forward strand.
CTCTGAGTGGAGCAGTTTATTTTTTCTTCTATTCAACACCACATAATAGTTCTCCCTATTGCTTAATTTCTGACATTCTAATGGGAAAGCAAAACATGCTGTATAACATCAAAAATGTATAAATTCATTTCACCACATCTGATTGGGGTATTTATTCTAGGAGACATGCAGAGGAGCAGGCCAGTGTTGCTCTCTAATACGTGATTATTAAGAAAATGGTAGAGTAGTCACTTTTCAATCTTCAAAGAGTTTTGTCTGATCAAGGATACGGTGAATTGGCTGATTTGTTTACCTGGTTCAGTTTCTCTGCCTAGCATGAATACAAAGCTGCTTGGAGTGTTTTGAAAAACACTTCAGCATAATTACTATGCACATCATTGATCTGCTAGCCTCCTGGAGTTTCTTGTATTTCACTGGCTTTCCCACATGTAATACTTAACTGAAAGACATGTTTTTGACATTGAAATTTTGGGTTTTATCTTGAAATACATTATTAATAAAAAAAAAGAATAAAATGATTGATGTCTCCCTATAGCTGTCTGTATTGTTGGTTTTCTTAAACAACTAATCCCTTCCCGTAATGCATAAAGAATATATCTTGAGTCTTTTCTATATTGAACTAAATTTTCCCTTTTTTTATCTGCATGAAGAGATTTTACCACCATGTTAATTGTACCTCCTTCTACTAAATTTGCAATTTTACTTCTCTTCTTCGTGGTAAATCAAGAAATAAGCTCAAATCAGTTACTTTCTATTGAAATTGCTCAAAGGATTGGTTGCTAAAGCACTGCTGAGCACTAAGTAGGAAAAAACAGTTTACCTAGGCAAAGTTCTTTATAAACAAGTAGTCTAATGACCTTCAGAAGTTCCTGAAAGAGAGGGAAAAAAAATAGGTGCTTACAGAACAGGAGTGAGTAAGACCAGTTTTTTATGGGCTATATCTCCTGTCAGAAATCCCTCTGAAATACACAAATAAGTATCTTGGCTATGGATGAGAGTCTAGGTTCTGATCTGGATTTGTGAGTCCTGTAGTTCACATTTGCCTTTCTTCCCCTTTTTGTATTTTGTGTTTGCATGAAACTTCAGAATAACTAGCTTGGAAGTTTGGAGAGAGAGGCAGAAGGGTTTATTTCATTTGTATTAGGAGGAGGTTTCAGGAATGACCATCAATAACAGGAGACCAATCTATTTTGAAAGGATAGAGTGGTGTTTTCTGGCATAAGGCCCACAAGTAGTATCTTTTAATAAATTACATTGCTGTTTATTTATTTTTATAAATTAGTCATGAAAATAAGGAAATTTTTACATCTCTTCAAAGTGGTGTCAATATTTAAGACCAAGGCTAAATGGATTGAGATACCAAAACACTAATTCCAGAAGTCTGCAGTTTTAAGAATTTACTTCCTGCAAGCACAAGCACCAAAACACAAAATCACAGAATCATAAACTTGGAAGAGACCCTCAAGATCACCTAGCGAAACTGTCAGCCTAGTACACTTACCCCCAAACCGTATCCCCAAGGCACACACCCAGATGCCTCTTGCACACTTCCAGAAGACATTGTTCAGGAAGATTAGCATGGTTCAGGAGAAAAATTGTGTGAATGGGCCCATATTTTTGAGCCATGCAGGGCACCAGGGCCTGTGGAGTCCCCTAGGATGTCTCCTGATTCTCTCTCTCCACTCTGGATCTTGCTGGTTATGGGATTGGGTAGAAAATATCTAATTCCTGATTGACATATTCAAACAAATCTGTCTCCCAACAGTTGGTTCTTGCTGTTGCTGGAGGTAAAATTCTGTCCCACTCAAAAGTTCTCATTATCACCACAACTTTGGCAGCGGTTTTTTGGCATTCTTTAAGCTCAAAGAACAGTTTTGTCCTTATAATGAAGCTACTACTTTGTCCTACATGGCTGATTAATATCCTAATGCTGCTCTCTGCCAGGCCCAACACCTACCAATTGTGACAAGAAATTAACACAGTTTGAGCCAATTGAAAAAGAAACTTAAAAGTCATCCATAATGCATGCTACTCAATATGGCTGATACCATCATCTAGACTTTGAATACTCACTCAAAATATTTTTTGTTTGACTCAGTGGTGACACAGTTGCTATTATATTTGGAAGGTGGTTGTGTTTCCCAACAGCTTTTTCATTAGTCCTTTCTTTTTCAGAACTTCTAAACTCCTACTTGCAGTACTCTCACTTCTTAATATATACAAGCTGAAGGAAAGCACAGTGGTTGGTGCCTTAAAATATGGATTTTAATTAAGCTGCAAATTAAGGAGGTGCTGGCACACCTCCCTGCATTCCAGGAAATCTGTGAGGGCCTCACTTGGGACTCCGTTTATAGGGTCACAAGATGATTTGCTTTAGACATTTGAAGTTTCCATCCTGGCTGTAGCCTATATTGTTAACTACTAAAGTGGACTTGTTTTTCAAAAAGGCCACTGATAATGGTGATGTTTCACTCAAGCTATGATTCAGGTTAATGATTTATCAAGGTTAACAAGGATAAGTGCTTATCCTTTGTTCCTCACCTTGGCTGGGCAGGTGATGTTCCTTTTCCAGTCTGAGGCATTCTTATCTTTGCCATGCAAGAATTCCTGCTATAGTCAAGGGATGCTTCACCACCCAACTGGTGCAGTAAAGAGGTGCTTCACTGCTCACTTGGTTCAGTCAAGGCTTATAGGAGCAACTGAGATCATGGAGAAGGTTTGAGAAAGATGGGGGGAAATGTACACCACAACCAGGATCTGCCAATTGCTTCTTGGGGATTGTCTAGGCATTGGACAGTGGATGGTAAGCAATTGTACTGTGCATCACCTGGCTTCATTCTTCTCTATCTCTGTGTCTCTCTGTCTCTTCACCACAATTATTATTGTTATTATTATTGGTATTTGTATTATTAGGTTTAGTGTTTTTAGTTTTATTATAAGATTTTTTTTCTTTTTGTTTCAATTATTAAGCTGTTCTTATGTCAACCCAGGAATTTCACTTTTTCTGGTTCTTCTCCTCATCCCATCCTCTGGGGGGAGGGTGGGGAATGGGGAGTGAGTGAATGGCTGCATGGCAGTACTTAGTTGCCAGCTGGGACTAAACCACAACAAACATTTTTTTCAGTACAGTGTTTGTTTACTATGATCAGAAAGTACTGATGAACAGATTGAAAGTCTAACCTAAAGTTAGAGAAGGATTCTCACGTATTTACTATACATTGACTGAATGTTTTCTCCTGTTTTGCAAACTGTTGGCCTTCAGTGCAACACCTTTCTGGAGAAGAGTTTCATATCATCAGTGGCTCTAAAGGTTTGCTTCAGTGAAGTTAACTCTATCATCTAAACTTGAATGGTTATCAAACTGTTTCCTGAACTAGACTGAATTGTACAAAAATCTTCTTCTTAGATCTTCTTACAAATAAATTTTGTTAAATAATTCTGTTATTTGCATATGGAATATGTGACAAGTAGCATGCAGAACAAGCTATATTTTTTCTTCTCTCTTGACAGAAGAAACCATACATGACAATGGGACAATTTCAACCAGTCTGGAGATAAGCCTGCAGCGACAGGTCAAGTAGTAAATATAAAGATGCCTGTACTTACTGACAAGTATTTAAACTTGTCAAGAATAATACATCTTTTCAGCAGACAGTGAAAATAAAAAGGCTGTGATAAAATAAGTACTAATAGAAAAGCATGGGAAAAAATCTACTTGAAAGAAGAGCAAGAATAAAAGAAAACGGGGTAGGAACAAAAGGAGGATTTGAAGGAGAGAAGAATTGTGGTAAAACATACTGAAGAGCCTGTTGAACTCTAGGAAATCTTAGCTGAGGAACAAAGGGTGAGTACTAATGGATAAAATACACAAGCCTTACTCTCATGAAGGGAACTAGAAATGGTATGATGAACAAAAAAGAATAAAAAGCAGATGTTGTTAGACTACCTGCTAGATGCTGCAGAGTTCCAATCTTCTACTCCTATGCAATGAATGAATGCTTGTATTCTTTAATAAGTCATTTACACCTATAGAAAAACACATGGAAATAAAGATATGTACAGATATTATTTCAAAAGTGAATCACTATTAGATATCTGTATTTAAATAGTTTAAATGTGCTTTCATTTCTGGTATTATGCAGGTGATTTTAATCCTCCTGTGTGTCACTTACCCATCAAGTTCAGAAGACTTTCCAAAATTTTCCTCAATTTGCTTGGGTTTGTTTGGTTGATTTTGTTTGCTCGTTAAAATTTTAATTATAGCATGTTTACATGAGTCTCTTCTAGGAAGCTCATGAACACCTTGTTAACGTAATGAGTTTAGCAGTTCAGGTAGCCTGAAAGATAGAAGATTTTGGTTTAGTTTGTACATTTTGTTTTCATGAAGTTTGGTAAAAAATATTATTGATGCTGTCAGACTTTGAAGAATGGCACTTTGATTCTTCCGTTATTGTTGCAGTGAAGGAAATTCTTGCTTTTCATATAGGAAGGTCCTAGGGACAATAATATTGTTCGAGACTCATCTGTAAAAGTTAAGACTTTAACAGCAGTCACATTCTCCATAAGAGTAAGCAATAATTAGGACAGAGGAGTGAGCGCACAAAAATTTATAACAATTTTTGCCTCTATTTATCACTAAATAGGCTGAAAATTCCTTCAGGGAGTCATAACACCCCTAAAAAAATGAATTTGACAGGAGGTTGAAGAAGGACAGCTGGTTTGTTACTTTATGTTTGGCTTCAGATCTCAAAATTTTAATTTTTTGGCATTTCCCTTCCTTACTATTAAATCCAGTCTAAATCTCAAAAACTATGAAAATGGCTGCTGTTTTACTAAACCTTTGAATAAAAATGGGACCCTATAAGAAATTGAGAGCCGCAACTTTCTCAAAATCCTGTTGCAGATGAATATAATTAACACTAATTTTTATTTTCTCATTTTTTCCATAATGTCTGTGACTGTATTTTTGTCAAATGGGGAGCTTATTAGAAGAATAATATCATACTGACTTGTAACCTATTTTGTATGGCTGTACTAATTTCTGTAAAAGTGCATGTTTTTATAATGCTTGTTTTATATTTTTAGGTTTTTTTTTTTTTTACTTTATCTATCTTAGAGCTAGAACAGTACATGTAAATGAGTCCAGTTCACCAACAGAAGTGGTTTTTCCTTCCAAAACCTAGCATTTCATAGGATCATAGAATAGTGGAGGTTGGAAGAGATCACTGGAGGTCATCTAGTCCAATCCCTCTGCTCAAGTAGGGCCAACAAGAGCACAGAGAAATATCCAGAGAGTTTTTCAGTATCTCCAAACATGGAGATTCCACAACCTGCATTTCTGTTTGTGCCCTGATGCCTCTTGCCCTGTCACCAGACACCAATGAAAAGAGTATATAATAAAGTAAATGCTCAACATAATAAGATGAAAACGTTTTAATTCTAGATTTCTCTTCTTCAAGTAAAAGAAGATACTCCTTTCTTCTGCCTCTGACTTCAATAATCAGAGTGGGAAATTCTTGGGAATTAAAGCCATTCCCATTCACACACTGAAACAAAGATTACGTCTCATAAGTGCATGAGATGTGCATTGTGTGCACATCTAAATTTAAACAAAAATCTAAGGGTTTCTTGAAAAGGACATGAATGTAAACCTATGCTAACTTTTTCCGAAATTGTAGGAATGAGTAGAACTTCTATAACTATTAAGCCAGTGCTTAAGAATATGTAACTTTCAGAGTAAACCAAGTTGGTTTAGAATGAAATAAAAAGTAACTATTGCAGACACAACATAAAAGCAGTTTAAATGAATGCTAACATAAAGGTGTACATTAAAGAAAAAAGGATTCCCACTTTCCGTGGCACAACAATTAAGCCAATTTCTGGTGTTTCAGATGTGTGTACAGCCTTAGCTCATATATTCTACTGTCTGTACTGATTCATTACTAGTAATGAATTACAGACCTAATCTAATAAAATTCAATATTAAAGAAAAACAGATCACACTTACACAACTCCAACATATAAGTACCCCACAGTGCAGCACAGTACTCAAAAAATTAAGTTTCATTTAATTAAAAGCTCAATCAAAAGATCAGTATTAATTTCAGTCAAAAATGGCTATTTTGTGTCAATGCATTTGATATCAGGATATAATGAAGATAAGGTGAATACCTGCTAAATGGCTTAGTACTTAACAAGCTCAATAAGAACTTTTATATTACTAAAAACTTCTGCCTTCAAAAGTCAACAAGGCAAACATGCTACTGAGATAATAAGAGCTCAACTAGAAGCAGTGTAGGATTTGCAGTTCCAAAGCCTCACTTGAAGTAACTTTAAGAACTTGTATGGAAAAGTTAGTTAGGCAATTTTAAAAGTACTCATGTTCACATGATATCAAATGGAATCACTATTGTATAATTTCTGCTGAAACACACATATTTCAGCCTTTTTCTGTATGAAGTGACTTGGTCTGAGGTCAAATAACTTCATTTTCTATGACTGAAGTGTTTCCCAGTGTTTTGTACTCACAAATAGATGCAAAAAGTGCAGGCATGTATTTCTATCTCTGTAAAGCTGAAAGATACAGAATTCGTAATATTTTCCTAGACAACTCTAGAGGTAGGGTCTATGTAGAAAATTCTCAGGTATACAGACTCAGAAAATTTTTCCTTTGTATCCACATTTTAATTCCACGTTATGTGATGTTGTGTGCAATTCAAGGGAAGTTAACATAATCTTCCCCCCCCACTTTTTTTTTTATGTTACAAAATTATCAAGACTGCAAATTCTTTTGAATTATAGTCTTCTTAATTGATCTTTTATTCAGATACTTGACCAAAGTTTTGCTCATGACAGTTGCCCCAGCAAGTTGAGCTCTAAATAATGCCCATTGATTTGAATTTTGAGTACTGCTTCGACAGTATATGACATGTCTCGTTTTCTCTTTCCTCTACTTCTCCTATTTTTCCTATTATTTTGAATTATTATCAAAACACCTCTCCATCCACATCTCCTTCCTGTATCTTTCAAATTGGACAAGATAGCATCCTTTTCATTGTGAATTCTGATTACTTTGACAGGACTTAATCCTGGAATTGTTTGCTTTTCATTGTTCTACATTTAAGTGTCATGATGCCAGCCAGAACACAATCACTTGTGAGTCAGCTGTTACCTCCACTGGTTGCAGACTGTCAAACTGAAATTTCAGTTTTATACCATGTCTAAATATACTGGAAAACTTCCTCCTTTATAAATAATTAACAGCACTTTTATGGTACTTACTACAATAATTGCTACTCTTAGTGCTGTCTTACCTTTCAGTAGCAACTCCTTGGCATAAGCTAATAGAGATTCTCCTTTTTTTAAGCTGCAGTATTTTAAAATTGGAGATATATACTATAGTATTATTTAAGTTTCCCTCCCTTGGCCTTCACATTTAGGAAGCTTAATTTTTGGTTCTTTCTTTGCCTTGACCAATTCTACTCCTCAAGATTTTGTCATTTTTCTTCTTATTTCTGATTATACAGCCCATGTGATTGCTTGAAGTACAGCACTTCAAGTCAAAGAAGTCTAAGTTTTAAAACTAAAATTGTAATAGGCAGTTTTAAAGCAACATTTAAAAAGAAACTTTTAGAATGTGAGACTAAACTATTTTATCTGTAAAAGCCACATGCATTGATATTTTTCAGTATCATGTACTCTTTTCCTAATTAATTACCAACTAATGTAATAGCAGATAAAACTATAATTAAGCTGGCTGTATCATAGTATTCAAATTACAGTCCAGGAATCATCCTAAATTTTTAAATATACACAGGTCAAAATTATCATATCAGAACTTATTATAGGATAGAAAACTTGTCTGTAATAACAATAGACAAGGGAAAGAAAATCTTTTCTATTGAAACTATTGAAACTATAAAAAATTAATGCCTCATTTTTTTAGTTCAATGAATTTATATTACTCTTGTATAAACTAGACTTCAGCATTGCTTTGCTGAGAATCACTTATGAACCTGCACTCATTTATGAACTTGCACTGATTTATGAATATACATACTACATGCATCTATTTCCCCTGAAGTCATACTGCAAAACTGAAAAAAATTCCTTTATTTGACCAGCTTTTAGGTGGAAGAATTTAGATCAAGAGAAGCTGGGGCATTGTTGAGCAAAAAGAAAGGAAAAAAAAAAAAAAAAAAAAAACAAGAAAAGTGGGGGAATTTTTGAGAAAAAAAAAAGAAAAAAAAAAAAAAAAAAGGGAAACAGAACAATAACTGAAAAACAACTAACCAAAAAAAAAAAAAAAATCCAAAATATGTAAAGAACCCACATAAACATACAAAAGCCCCAAATCAAGTAAACCCTCATCCTTTGTTGGAAATGAGACTTCTTTAGCCAGCTATTAATTCTAGACTTTTTTAGAGCATTACTTCTCTATGTATTTCCAGAGCATGTGATATTTTGCTGTAAATTTATAAGAAATTCTAAGCACCTAAGCAGTGAGAGTAAATGAGATACCTGCTTTTCTGCATATCCAGGACAAAAAAAAAAGGTCAATGTATTTCAAAATGCTCAAATACTAAACTTCTGGGAAGCATACTTTCCCACATAATTGTGGAAATAAACTATAGAACTCATATCTACATTGCTTTAACATTAATTTCTAAACACCAAGTCATAATGCGTAAACAGAACCGCTTTATTCATCAGCTTCCTGCTTTAGCATTAGAAAAGAGTTTCAAAGCTGTTCCCATTCAAACAAGGTGCCTGGTATTTGATACTAAATTATTTTAAATCAAGAGACTATAAAGCATTACGTGTGTTCATAGTTAGGAATGTTATGGCAAAAGCTGATTTTCTGTTTCTATCTAAGACTAATTTGCTTTTACAGTTTTGTCTGCATATTGCCTTAAACTAACATATAGTTCAGACAGTTATATTTTCTGCTCTATTCTATCTATTTTTAAAACTTTACTTGATAAATAATGCACATTTCTATGAGAGTCAATAGCAGAAATTCAAAATAGTTTTATCAGCATATAGCATAGTGCTTTAATTGCCAATATGCTTAGCAATTTATGTGTTTCCATTTGCATACATGTGTTAGAAAGAACTGAATCATTCATGCCAAAACAGATGGGTGAATATCAACTTCAATGTATAATGGAGTTTAGAGCATAAGATAAAAATAAATAAACAGATGTGAGTGAAACTTTTTTTTTAAATTCCTTTCTGCAAGTTTGGTTGGGATTTTTTCAGAGATTAAAAATAGCCAGGCTCTGTCTCAATTACAACCATTAAATTCTGCAAAAAGTAATTTATAACCTAATTTTTATTACTAATTAATTTACTAGGCAAACAAAAACAACCCCTTCTCACTCACACATTTTTCTCTTTTTTTTTTTTTCTTTCAAAATATGTTTCTACCCCAAAACTAACTAAATTTTGGCAATTTAGTGTTCATTCGTGTCAAAGGGTTAACTGTTTTATTCACCATCACATAGAAAGTGCAGCTGCATTTTCTATAAGTTTCTATAAGCTGACTTATCAGAAATGGTAGCTGTTTATTTACATATTCCATAGGCCTCTATGGTATCTTGCCACAGTAGTGACTTTATTTTAAAAAGGAATAAGGCAATTTATTTTTTCCATTTTTGGTATTTGAAATTAAGATTATTTTGGTGTCTATGTGCAATAGAAAACTGTAGGAATTGAGACTTAAAGCAATATTGCACTTTATTCTCTCTAGTTCAACATTATTTATTTAAATTCTTTTCAGCTTGGCACTGAGACAAACTCCCTTTCCAGTTCTGAGAGTTGTCTTTACTAATATGATCAAAAGATTATTACTCTTTAAATGTAGTATCATCACTCCCAGTAGATCCCTAGTAGGTCTAGAGAGAATATATATTGTGTGATTGATTACTTTAAAACAGTCAGATATATATAATGTTTTAACTACTGCAAGATTATACAGATGAGCTTGTAGCATTTCCAAATGAGATGTAAAAGAAGAAAAGTATGGGGGTTTTTGTGTTTTCTGACATAGACCAGCTTCTTACCCTCAGTAACGTTGTCCATGGATGTACAAGAAAAACACTGTAGGTTAGACTTTTCCTAGCATTGTTCTGTTGCAAAACAGTGGGCAAAGATGCAGCTTTTCTTCTAAAACCATTATGTTGAAAATTGAGTTTAAAAAAAAACCCTCTTACTTAGGTATGCATGAAGAGATTTCCTGACACAGATGTTAATGGCAGACCTCCAGACTGCTGCACACCATTACTGGAAGTACCCTTTTCCTCCAGACAGAGCTGACACAGAGTTAAGTGACAAACTAGTCCAGACAAGTTAGCTGAGCGAGTGCAGTGAGTCTGTCTCCAAAATCTGTGCAAAGTGCTGAGTGGCTTTGGTTAACAGTTTAAAAGTTTGAAATGGCTTCACCTGTATCTGTCCAGTCAGCAGGTATGTTTCTGGTTTAGCACCTGACATTTGAAACTGGGTAGACCACTCTAGGAGTCCTGCTTTGAATACTGAGTGACCAAACCTGTGCATCCTGTTGCTGGAAACTCACTGCAGGTAAGAGGTACTCTTGATAGGAATGTCATTGTTCTTTTTCAGGGATTCACTTATATTCATACTTTGTTTCTTACAAATCGTGTAAGTAGATCAAAGGTACGTATTTGACCAAATCATTCTTTCTTTCACTGAGAGAAATTACTATTCCTTTCTAAAGGTGGCAGCTGTAGCACTGTGGTGGTCACAAAAGAAAAGGGAAATATGTGTCACCATGGTGGGTTTAGCTGTATCTTCTCTGAAATCACTAGAACAGGCCTGAGAAATCACTCTCCAGATGAAGGTGACTTTTTTCAGTCTCCCTATCTCTCCGCCAAGTGTATGCAATGAGATGTTCCATACTTGTGTGGTGAGCCTCTCCAGTGAGGATTTTTCCCATTCAAAAGAGGTACTCCGACACTCTGAGAGCTGTGTTTTCATTAACTTTCTTTCCTAAATATAATAGGATTGAAGCAATGCCTTCAGCTTCAGACTTCCATGGACAGTGATGCAGTCCACAGGCACCTGACAGTAGCTGGCCACAAGCCCCTGAGAGAAAGACCTTAGCTGGGGATTATGCTGGTGTATGTTTTTCCTTTCTTGTACAATGGCTAAATCACGTTTTTTCTGTGCCCTGAGTACATTAACCTGATGTTTATATTTGCTTTTAACTCATAATAGAGTTATAAAAATTGTAGTATTATTATTGTCCTTGATGCTTGCCTGGTTATCTGCTTATTTTTGATGGTTCAGTTGTTTCCTCTCTAAAATGCCTACCAAGCTACTTAGTTTTAAATGGTAGGATTTTTCAACTTGGTGGCTTTATATGAAAAAGGGGTAAAAAACTGTGAGAGAAAATTTGATAAAAAATTAGAAAAAATGGCTCTGACTCTAAGGTTGATTCTATGATTTTTTATATTTTTCAATTTGACTTTTATTCCTGTTTGACACTATCTTAGAATAAACCTCTCTAAAGAGACCTCAAGAAGTCATCTATATCATACTGCATAACTCAAATAAGGATTAATTATTGTTTCAACCATGTGTATGTTCTTGCAAGATCTTAAATTATGGGGACTCCCCAGACAGCTTGTGCCAATGTTTTACTACTGTTATGACTAGAAAGCTTGTTTTAATATCCAACCTAAGTCTTCCTTCTTGCAGCTCAAGCCTGTTATAATTTTACTTATCCACATTCACTGTGGATTATTCCCTTCGATGTCATCTGAGAACAGCTATTGTATCCTTAACAACTGTCTCCTTTTAAACTAAGCACTGGAATATTTTCCAGTCCTTTCATGTAGACCTTCGTTTCTGCTTATCTTATTCTTATCTTACTCTTATTAATTTCTTATTCTTATGTTTATTTTATTTTTCTTTATTCTTATTCTTCTGCACTTACTAGTTTGCTAATTCATTGAGCTGCAGTGTACAAAAATGACATTTTTCAGTCAAAGCTGTTGATTGTTTATGTTTTTTATTTCCTACTAATGCATTAATATATATACAGAGATACCCACACATATTGAGTAACAGTATGATATTGTTGGCTCATATCCATCTCTTGATTTGTTATAACCACAGATCTTTTCTGCACAACTGCTCACTACTAGCATCACCATAAAAGTATGAGTGTCTATTGTCAATCTCTGGCTTGAAAAATTCAGATCTAGCCCTAGAATATCACTGAACTCAGTATTGACTTCCAAAATATAAATATTGTTTATTGCAATTGAGTTACTGATAGATTCACCTCAAATGAGAGTAGCTGTTCTACCTATCTCTTTGAACATAAACAGCAGGTATTTTCACATTTTCCACCTCTGTGACCAGTTCTTAGTGAATCAACATAGATATTGTTTTTTTAATTTGCTTATGAAAATAGAATGCAAAGAAATGAAAATGTTTATTGTATCCCACGTATCTTAGCCGTTGTTTCTGTTCACAATGCATATTATCACACTAGATAGAGAGGAAAAAAACTTACATGATTTGCTCCTTCCTTTCCACAGGATTGCTGTTTTCTTGCAGATACCTGTAAATCTTATTCTTCTGAGGGGAAAATTTTTTTTTGCTGATTTGCATTTCTTTCAATTTTTTCTTTCCTGAAGACCCAAATTTATCTTTGTCATATTTTTCAATACAATGGACTACTAAATATAACTTTTAGCAAATCTGAGATTGCTATAGCCAGATCTGCAGGTGTCTAGAACAAAATTTGTCAGGTCCAGCAGACAACATTAATATTTTTTCATTGATTTTTTTCACAAAATATTCAGATAACAATCACAATAAATGCAACTACAATAGAGCAAGATAACTCTTGAATAATGAAAGAGCAAGTTACAGGGTACTTGACTAAATTAGAGGCTTTCAGAAGTAATCTCTAACCTTTCTTTTTCTATCAAATTTGAGATCTTATCCTTTGTCTCTAATATTATGTTAGTGCCCTTTTTTCTCTGATTTTTATGGCATTAGATGTCTGATTTAAACTGACCTTTTCACTTCAGACTGGAAAAGACTTGCATGCAAAGAAGCATTCAAGACTTAGGCCTTTCTCAGAGTCATTTTTGCTAGCTTTAAAAGTCCACTAACTAGAGAACCTTTACTAACTTTAGTCCCATTGCTAATATTGAATATCAATTTGCTGGTCTTTATTTCTCTATAACTTGTACCTTGGGTTCTTTTTATTGTTTGACACTGCAAGCTGTAAAATTTGTGTTCGGTACCTGTAGGCAGACTTCATTTTTTCAACATTTCCCTTCTATCTTATGTAAAAAAGCAGATCTGACTCCATTCCCACACTGAATGAACTCTCTTTTTTTTTCAAATATAGCACAACAGATATGACTTATACTGTTACCCTGCAGTGTTGTATTCACATGCAAAATAAATAAACCTAGGCTATCAATAGGTATGCTATTCAAAATATTAAATAGCACATAATCTCAGGGTAAATTCTTTGATGATCATTAATTTGTTAGTTTCTAATTAAGCAGTTCCAGATTTTAATTATAAATGTAATGTATCCTTATAGAAGTGTAAAAAGTTAAAAAACATAATTTGGTTTGCTATGCAGCCTGTACAATCATACTGCATATCTATTAATATATCCATGTATTTACCATGCACCAGGAATTTATTATATGCTTTTCTGTTCAAGAACTTATATGCTCCTCAGAAGTGAACTCATATTCTTTTATTCAGGTTAAGCTTGAATTACAAATATCTTTCATGAAAGAGTGAAAATGAACTCTAAGATACTTAAACAAAACCAAAAAAGAAAAAGAAAAAATGGCTACTAAAAAATATATTACTGGCAGGAAAAAGGCTCTTAATGTTCCAATTTCTCAAAATTTTTTGAGGAAATTTCTTTTTGTTTCATAGCAAAAAATACAAGAACAAACAAAAAACATTTAGAAATTAAACACAACTTTTTTGGGGTTTTTTTTCCATTTGTCCTTTAATTCCTCATATTCAGTTGTTTAGTCCCTTCCATTTGAAAATGTTACAGAAACAATGGAAACCCCTGGAAAAATAGAGGGATTATGGTAATGAATCCTTCTTCTAAAGTAATGACTGGCTTTTACATTTTAATAGTTTTTCACTTTCACTTACCTCGCAAATGAATGTTTTCCATCCATTAACTAATTTATCAAGAAACTTTTGGCTTATCGATTGCTCTAGTTTTTGACATATAAGCCTCCTTTTGAAAGCTGATGCAAAGTCCCACATTCTGTACTCTGTTAAGAACTATATGTTTTTTAAAAGCAGATTTAATTTTGAAATTTCCAATAAAATTTATGGGTACTTTGTCAGTTTTTTATTACAGTTGATTTTTTTACAAAATATGTGACATTTTTATAGGATGCTGTATATGGGCATAGGGACTTTATCATAATTTCACTGCCTATATATTTTTATATCTTGTACATGCTTTGTATGTGTAAATTCAACTTAAAATTGTGAAGCACTGTTAATAGTCTCTTGATAGGCAAAATCAAGATTAGATTACTTGGATATGAATTGATCCCTTTGTCTTCCAGTAGGGTCAAAGTGCTCTGAGCATTACAGCTACATCGTGTCAATCACACTAAAAGTGTTTCTCCAATTTGGTCTTTTTCCCAGTAGTGACACTTTGCTTTGATGGAACAGTAAAGCAAAAAGCCAACACTGCGTAGTGAACCAACAAGAAGGAAAGAGAAATCCATCTTTCTCTGAATAGCATTCCAAACAGACAGAATATAGGAAAATATAAATATCTGGAAAATGGAGTTTGGGAATAAGAGGCTTCATACTGGAAGGCTTCCTACTGAATACTGCAATTACAGACTATCTGGGTAAACCCTAAACAAACAGAAGATAATTTCTTCCTTTCACACACATAGGAGAATGTGCAAATAATTTTTCATTACAAAATGAAACTATTGAAAATGAGAAAGACATTATTATAAATTATCTCCCTTTTCACCCATTAGGTGGGAAATACTTAAATATCTTTCAAACTGAGAAGCATAATTGTTTGATGAGCCCAATCTACATTACATATCGCATCCTCTAATTGCAATACATTAGTTTTACAAGTGATTATGGAGCAGTTAGTTAATCTAAGCAAGAAATCAATAATTCAAACCAATAGCTAAATTGCATGAACTATTTTTGTCTGATGTGGACAGACAATTAGTGACTTATTTACTTTATTTAACATCTTTTCCAGAATAAAATGTATTCTTCTAAAGTACATTCATCACCTAAAATAACATCAGAGGACATGAACAATTGTGTGAGTATAAAACTGGATGAATACAGACAGAAATTGATTATTTAAAAAAAGCATAAAATAGCATTTTATAGAAGATGTGGAGAAAAATCCAAAAGATTTGGTGGTTCTAAACTAGAAAGGTGCTTCCTTTCTAGTTTAGAACAACCAAATCTTTTGGCTTAAAGCTCACAAAGTTTTCTTTGGTCCAACAGGCTTGGTCTTCATAGTGATTTCGTATATTAGAATCACTTGAAAGAGTAAGCCTATAGGAAACAGGCAATTGGAGCCCTAAGACCAGCAGAAAATACTTGCAAATGTAAGATCTCTTGAGCAGCTGAAAAATCCCCAACCAGCCAACCAACCAAAAAAAAAAAAACATCCAAACCAAGAACAAGTGTGATGTCAAGAGTACTTCCTTTTAATTTTTTGGGGTTTCTTCTTTTGTTTGTTTGTGGGGTGTGTTGTTTTTGTTTTTGCTTTTTTTGTTTGTTTTTTTTTGTTTGTTTGTTTGGTTGGTTTTTTTTTTTGTTTCTGTTCTTGGGTTTTTTGGAGTTTTTTTTCATTTTTTAGTTCTATTTGACATACATTCATTTCAAAGCAGGCACATTAGCAATATTAGCTAGATTTAAAAAAAAAAAAAGTAAAATGGGAGTTTGCTTCTGTTTTTGCAAAAGTAAACTGTTGTACAATCTGACATTCTGTAACTGAGTCAGGGCACTTTAAATTTTGCAGTGTCTCCTTGTGCACATTGTAAGTTTTCTTAGCTCTGGTCTTAATTCAAAAGAGTAAAAGATGGATCCTGACTCTTGTTGATTATTCACAAAATGCAACCAGTCATTTTGATACAACTTTTTCATAAGCAATTCAGAAATGTTTAAACAAAAGCCAGAAATACAGCAGATTTTAAAAGGTTTAATTTCTCTTAAACAGCAACTATATTCTGTTCACAGGAACATGGTGTACTATTCACTGTTAACCTTCATAATGACTTGCAGTTTATGGAGGAGTGAATTTTCAGTGGAGGACTTTCAGTACTATCATGTGGCAATATTTTAGAATATCTTCACAGGGTTTTTTTTTTTGTTATCGTTTCAGGTTTATGTTTGATTACATGAAAGAGTACTTAATAAATGAGTGGTGTCCAGTTTCATGTCTTTTTGAGGCTTTTCATTCTCTGTTGAAACAAGTATTGCACTAATGCAAACACTTAACATTTCAGTGCTTTCCAGAGCGTGATAAAAGATATTTGTGATAGACATTTATTACATGATATTCTATACTAAATACATATTTTGATTGTGGTATCTGCTTGAAGAAATATGCATGCATACCCACATACCACATGTTTCAAAAAAATTAATTTAAATTGTCTTCTAAGTCAGATAATTTTCAGGTGAACCACTGGCATTATGTAAATAGAACAACTTGAAAGGAAGCACACTATTTCCAATTTGATACATAATTTCTACTTTAATGAAGTCATACTGATGATACAATAGCATTTCAGCATTCTTTTTTGGAGCTGTCTCTTAAGGATCTCTAAGGAGTCCTGTGTGCCAGCTCAGATTCATTCTTGTGTAATGGCTGTTAACCAAAGATTTTTTGTATTCCAGGGAACGTAGAAATTTTAGGCAAGGGCTAACCCCATCTGTGTTAGGTAATATGAGATCCTTTGTTCAAGTGCAATATCAGTTTCAGAGTTTATGCTGCGCATGTATGTTGATGTTTGTCCATAGCTGTTCTTGCCACTTTGAGAATTTAGGCATAAGGGGCCCTCTCCAAAGCCCATTGATGTTTATGTTAGCTCTAATGCTGGTTTATTTGAAATGCGTTCAGAATTGCAGAAACAATTAAGAATTGTTTTTAAGGATGTTTGAAAAATATTTATGAATAACTGATGAAGAAGGACAATAATGAAGATAGATAATTACAAAGATAATTCAAAAGAAAATTGTTAGAAAACCAAAAATGCTAAAGCATACTGAAAAGATACATTTGATCTTTTTTCTTCTGTTTAATAAAGTTTAGGCTGGAAAGCAAATGGCATCTAAGAGAATACTGGCCATTGGTTTATGTTTTTCACTGTGGGTCTCCGTGTGCTAATCTAAACTACTTTTTCTCTCCTTCCACATTTCATCTATGATAAACAAGGTAGATTTGGTAGGACAGAGAAAACTAGAACCTTGGTCTCTTTCAATTCCATGGGGGAATATTTCAGTACTGTAAGTTGAAACATTTTATTTTCATATTCTGTTTAACATGTTATTTTATAAAACCTTCTATTTGTTTTCCCTTTCTGTAAATCTCTAAAATAAATACATTCATCTGAAAATTTACACTTCACTGCACTTTCAATGTAATTCAATATTTACCATACTATGTCAGTCTTTTTTCATGTATCTATGGAAACCATCTATAATTATAATATCAGAATCATTTAGCATAACATGTTGGTATAAAGACTAAGTCTTATACATAAAATGAATCTGCAATGCTTTTGACATTGCAAGGAGTTGATTTTAAATGTGGATGAAGTTTTTTGGTGTTTGTTTGTTGAAGGACAATTTTCACCTCTAAAATTTTCTTGGAGGATTTATCCTGTTCCTGGTTTTGATCAAGTAATAATGTTCATTAGTAATTTGCAGTATGCCTCCCGTCCTGCATTTGTGCCATATTCTGTGTCCTTGTGCAATTCCTAACTAAAATTTGCCAAATAATTACATTAATAAAAATGTATTTGCAAGCCTTTTTGGCATCTTCTATAAAGCTAACCTCTCCAGAATCATCATCATTTTACAATCACTCTACACCACCTCCATGAGTTTGCTTGCTCTAAGTCTGTGCTATCTTCCCTTCAGAAGTCACATAGCACAAAAGCTGGGGAAAAAAATTAGATTATTTCTTCCTACTGCTGAGCTACTGATCATAGACAAAATATTTCAAACAAGTTTGAGCTAGGAGAATCTGAAGATTAGATTTATGCCAGGAGTAAAACATCTAAATTATTGGTTTCTATATATAGGTGTTCAAATATTAACATATATCTACACTCCCTTTGTAGTCAATGGAGAGGTAATCCGTACAATCTGGATGGATTATGGAATTTAGATATCTATAGGTGTAACTTATTGATCAGCTGCTCAGACCTATTGTTCAGACCTGGAATTTAATTTGGTGTGAGTTATCACTCTTTCAGCTTCCTAATCTTTAGTAGTACTATTCTCCAAAATGCTTTTAGAATTAATAAGGTTGGAAAATACCTCTGATATCACCAAGTCTAACATCTGAGAAAACACCCTGATGCTAGCTATACCATAAACCATGGACATGTGCCATATCCAGTCATTTTTTGAACACTTCCATGAATTATGAGTCCACCACCTTCCTGGGCAGTCCATTGCAAAGCTTTTTTTTTTTTTTTTTCAGTTAAGACAAAGTTCTTGGTGTTTAACCTGAACCCATTCTGGCATAGATTGAGGCCATTTCCTCTTGTCCTGTTGCTAGTTGCCCATGAGAAGACCCTCATCTTGCTACACCCTCCTTTCAGGTGGTTGTAGGGAGAGATATAGCCTCCCCTGAGACTCCTTTTCTCCAGTATAAAAATTCCAAGATCCCTCAGCCACTCCTCTTGAGACTTGCACTTCAGACCCTCCACCAGCTTTGTTGCCTTTATATGGACACGTTCTTCCCCTTAACAGCCTTCTTGTAGTGAAGGACCCAGAACTGCACACACTAATCCAGATGTGGCCTCAACAGCACTGGGTACAGGGGGTCAATCACTGCCCTGGTTCTTCTGGCCACGCTATTCTTGATACAAGTTAGGGTACATTGCCATTCTTGGCCCCCCAGACACACTCTGGCTCATATTCAACTGGCTGTCAACCAGCACCCCCAGGTCCTTTTCTGCTGGGCAGCTTTCCAGCCATGTTTCCCCAAACCTGTTTTGTTGCATGATGTTGTTTGGTGCAGAACCCAGCACTTCTCCTTATTGAATCTCAAAGCATTGGCCTGTCTAGATCACCCTACAAAACCTTTCTGCCCTTCACTCTCCATCAGATCAACACTTTGATGCAACAGTGTAATGTCTGTGAACCTACTGAGAGTGCACTTGATCGTTTTGTCCAGGTCACTGATTAAGATATTAAACTGGAATGGTCCCAACACTGAGCCCTGGGGAGCCCCACCAGGGACTAGCTGCCAAATGGATGTACCACCATTCACTGCCACTTTCTTTGCCTGGCCGTTCAGACAGTTTCTAGCACAATGTCTCAGATGCAGTGAAGTGTCCACCTGCTCAAACCATGGGCTGCAAGCTTGTCCTGGAGAATGTAATAAAAGATTTTATTTATTTATTTATTTACTAAAGTCCAAGTAGATAGATTATATCAACAACTTCCCCCTCATTCCCTAGGATTATAAAAGGTTGGCCAAGGTAGACTTTTTTCCTAAAACCATGGTTTTTCTAAAACCAGACCATGGTTTGTTCTGATCCCCTGCTTGTTCTGTACATGCTGCGTGATTGCACTCACTCTGATCTGTTCCATGACCTTTCCTGGGACAAAGGCCAGACAACAGGCCTATAATTCTCTGGATCTTCCTTCGGACCATTCTTCTGGATGGGCACCACTCTGGTTAACCCATAGTTATCTGGGACCTCTCCCGCATAACCAGGACTTACGATAAACGAAGGAGAGTGGCTTGGTGAGGTCCTCTGACAACTTCCTCAGTACTCTCAGGTGAATCCTGTCCTGCTGGCCTCACGGGTTTGTGTTTGAGTGGCACAGGAAGTCACCAACTGCTTTCTCTGGGATTGTAGAAGGTCTCCTGTCTACCAGATCAGGGTGCTGGTATGCCTGAGGACAACTGGTCTTTCTGTTAGAGACTGAGGCAAAAAAGCCATTAAATAGCCTTCTCCTCCTCCTTGGTGACAATGTCCCCATGTCCAATAAAGGATGGAGATTTTCCTTGGCCCCTTCTGTTAATGTATTTATAAAAGCACTTCTATTAATCATTCACAGTGTGGCCAGATTGAGCTCTAGCTGAGCTTTCACCTTTCTAATTTTCTCTCTACATGACCTAACAGCATCCTTGTATTCTTCCTGAGTTGCCTGGCCTTTCTTTCAAAGGTTATAAATTCTCCTTTTCCCCAGTGAAATCTTCAGTGTTATTATCTGATTATAATAGATGCCTCAACCTGAATTAAAGTGCAAATGAGACCGTATGCTGGTCAATAGTATGGATTCTATATAACAGTTAATACAAGGTAGAGAGATAGAAAGAATAGAGGGGTGAGGGAAGAATGAGAGTGGGAGAGAGAGATTAAGTAAAAGATATCCCCACCACATGGTTTCCTGTGGTGTCCCACTGGTCCTTCTTCACTCTGCTCTTCAGTGGTAGGGATCTCAGAGTTGTTCTTCTGGAGGTACCACTTTTATACAGTCCAGGTCCTGGGTATCTCCAGTGTGTAGATGCTGTTCCCACAACTTTTGGCTGGCCTTTACCCCTATTTGCCACATTGTGAATTTTTTGTTCATATAAATTTAATCTTAAATTTCCACAGTCTGCACAGTAGAATTTTGTCCAGTTAATTCCAGATCTTTATCTTTGCCTGGAATCAATGACTTCCTGTTTTGGTGTCTGTGCTTCTCTCAAGTCTCTGTTGTGGTGGTTTATCTTATCTTCCCTCTTCAACAGTTCTGAGACATGCAACTACATCCTTTAAGCCCTCACATTCATCCAGGCCGATCTTTCTGCCCAATGTCACCTTTCAGCACACAGGGACAACCAGCCTTCCTGGACACCTGTCTTAGAAAGGACTATTTCCCAAGATACTCTCTGAACCAGTGTATTGAAAAGGCCAAAGTTCAACCTCCAGAAGTCAAAGGTAGAGGTTTTGCTAAACTCTTTCTTTATTTCACCAAGGATTGAAAATTTAATAACTTAGTGGTTTCTATGCCCTCAAATTACCACATCTCCCACCAGCCCTTTTCTGTTTCCAACCAGCAGGTCTAGAAGGTCTGCCCCCAGTAGGGTCACTTACCAGCTGTGTCAGGAAGCTCCCCACACTCCAGGAGCCACCTAGAACTACCTCATCTCAAGGGTGTTGATTTTTCAAGTGATATCCTGCAAATTAAATTCTTCCACAAGAGCAAGGGCTGGCAATTGTGAAACTGCAGCCAGGCACCCGTGGAATACTTCATCTTCCTCTTCATTCTGCTTGGGTGGTCTGTGACAGACTGCCACTAGGATGCTGCCTTGATGGCCTTCCCTCTGATTCTTATCCATTGGCTTTCAACCTTGTTTTCACAATCCTTGAGATCCCTTAAACCACTCCCCAATATACAGAGCCACCCACTGCCTCTTCTTCCATGTCTGTCTCTTCTGAAGAGCTTGTGGTCATCATTGCAGCACTGCAGTCCTGAGAGTCATCCCACCTTGTTTCTGTGGCAGCTACTCTGCCACAGCTTTCCTTCTGCACCATGGCTTCCAGCTCCTCTTGTTTGCTGCCCGTACAACATTAGTGTACATGCACTTCAGGTGCGCTGATTTCACCCCTAACTCTTGCTTATCACCCTTAGGCTCATCTCTGGAGAGCCTGGTTTTATCCCCTTCCCCCTCCACACCGAATTTAAAGTCCTCTCAATCAGCCCCATCAAATCCTGGTCTAGCATAATTTTCCCCCTTTTAGACAGGTGAAGAACATCTCTCCATGATCCAGTCCTCCAAATAGTTCAAAACAGAACCAAGAAGAGGGAGGGAAGGTTTAAATGCTGGAATTTATTTTTATAAAAATGTTGGAAGGTGAAGAACTATGATAAAAAAACCTTAAATGAAGGCAATGTTGAAATTAGAAAATTGATGACAGAACAATTATAATAACAGTTCAGTTTAAAATTATGCTACATAATATATAGAAATTAGGGCATGAAACCTAGTGGGGTTGAATTAGAAGTGTAAATTTAAGAGTTATTGGAATTAAACCAAATTAGTAAAATTTCTGCCTCAAGTACCAGAAACTTCATTAATTGAAACTCTTTGGCCTAAACAATAGGAGTATTGTACCCTGTCTACATTGATACCCAAACAACTAGAGGTGAAATGGGCAGGTATATCCTGAAACAGGTCCAGGAGAGCCTGAGCCTGAGAGAAATAGATAGATGACCTCAATTATTCTATGGAAAAAGGCCAAACCACAACAGGTGATACCAGTAATTATACTATATACTATTATACTATATACTATATACTATCAGTAATTTTACTTACATTCAGAATCCCTACTGAAGTATTAACAGCCAAAGAACTCACTGTTAAATTTTATTAAGAACTAGGTGAAAATGAGAACCCTTGCTAAAGGCAAGCTAAATATGACATCTGCTTCAGAAAATTGCATGCTTGCAGGAAGTCCAAAAAGCATTGAAGACCATACTGGTAGCACAGTGCTAGTTCACACCCATTTATGAAATGCTTGAGAAAGTCTAAAAGGAGGCCCAGCATGGACAAACACCAAAGGCAAAAGTTAATAATAGTAAGAAGCATTTGAACAAAGAAAAGTATTGCAGAATCTGACAGACAAAAATATAAACATAGTTGGGTCAGAAAATAGTTTAATGGGCAGCTATGTAAAAGAGTCATAATTAGTACTAACTTCCTGAGACAGGAGAAAAATAAGCCTCCCATTACCTGGAAGATCTGTGGACTGTAAGCATAAAAAGAATTCCTGGAAAATGTAATTACATTGTAGAAAAGATAAATTAATTTTTTACAGGAATATTCACTATGAAGAAGATGGAGAGATTGCCATACCATAACTTTTTTCAGGATGGGGACTTGCTGGAAAATCTGAAATTTAAGGAACAGACTCAAGAGAGTTACAAATAAATGTAGTAAGCACCACTCTGCCACTGTGATCAGGCAGCATTCATCTGGACACCTACAGCTCAACAGACTTTCTAGGAACCTTAGGACAAAATAGGTGAATTACTAAAGTAATAGCTAATCTTGTTCCTTGCATCCTTGTGTTCTTCATATTGGGTGTGGGTGTGCATGACACCAAACTTTAGAAAAATGTTCCACAGATTTGCTATATATCCTATGTTCTATGTGTTTGTGAATCACTTCCAGAACCTGTTTAAACTTCTTTCATCCAACACTTTCTTTTAACAGGGGGTCCCACAGATGTGCTGCCTATTGTATGGAGGGGGAAAATAATTAGAAACTAACAATTATTTTGGTTTTTTTAAACCTTGGTGGAATAAAATATCTGCGGCACCACCATAAGCTATTTCAGATATATCTATAAACTCGGTCCTTTTGGAAATTTCAATGAAGCTATTCCCCTTCATATTTTATCAATATTTTATTTTAGAATTTATTTGTTTTAATTATTATTTTGAGAAAAATACTGAGTAATGTACTGGTTGCACAGCACAATTACACTAAAATATATTCCAATTCAAAAATATATATATTTAATAAAATTAAGAAAAATAGACTTGAAGGAAAAAAATTATTTACAAGAACTATGGTCTTTTTTCAAACAATGATAAAGACTTTGGTGTACAAATAATGTAGCACTTTTATATTTTGCTGTTATATTTGTTTTGAGTAGAAATTCACTGCTTTGAAACATATATTGCTCCATGAAATCTTTTAGGGAATCTAGTCTGATTAGGGTCAACATGCTAGGTCCATCTTGTAAGAGGCATTAATGAGACTGCCTTCAGTTAAGTGCAGTCTTTGTGTTCAGTAAGATGTATAAAACAAGGAAAAATGTTGCATAACTGAAATGTAATAATTGTTGGCTTTGACATTCACATCCATGCAGGTTATAGAACTAGAGTAATAACCTCATTTTAATGTAAATTTTTGAAATTGTACCTAGTTGTATGCATAGTCTGTGTGTGGTTATGTACCAAAGAAAGTGTACAGGAAGAATACCTGTGCACAGAGCACATTGTTTGAAAAAGGGAATAATAGGCTGACACTAGTTCTTTGGATACACCTGCAGACCAAATGTGTTTGATATTGTACTTCCATTTCAAATTATGATGTTTATGTGTATAAAGCTATATAAATATAAATGTTTTGCAAGAGCTCTCTGTTTATGTATAGCTAAAGGCTGCAGCAGTTCCTTGTTCATAACGTATAGGAAAAATTCTAGTTACTTGAAGTCTTACAGTGCTATTTGTGGTAAATAGCAAATAATGTACAAGCTGAAGGTGTCTAAAATACCTATTGATGTTGATACTGTATGATCTACAGACTTATCCTTCATGTGTGAAATCTTCCACTAAAGAAATCCAAACTGTTCTTGATATACTCTTTTCACTTCTTCTCCTTCTAATATCATACTGTATAATTTATTTTGATACTTTGCAAGTTTCCTCCACATCCAAACATGTTAAAAAATTATTGGAAAATAATTTAGTGTTTCTGACTCAGGTTTGGGTGCCTTTGACCTGTTCCATTGTCACCTTTCGTAAACTGAATTTTTTTAATCCTATGCTTTGTCTCACCTGGATTTACATAAAAGTCATTATATATGATGACATCAAAATTTTGCCTTATTTTATTTTCTGCTGAGAGAGTTGCATATGCTTCATAAAAGGTTTTCTATAGAACTGTAGGGAATTCTAGACAAGGTATGCAATAAAAAGGAAAATGCTTTGTCAATCAGCATCCAAAAAGTCTATGTCTTGAAAAAGTACTTATGGGACTGATTCTTATCAATATTTTTGTTCCAGATTCTTCAGAAATATTAGCTCAAATAATTACCACTATCGTATTTGCTGACACTGAAACTTGTACACGTTTCTGAAGTTCAGTCTTGTTCCAATTCAATCCAATTCATTTTTACTTTAAAGTCTGGATTTTAGCTATCCTCAAAATTTGAAGTGATGGTCAGAAAACTAATTTTCAGAGCAGTTTATCTATTTATAATGTATCGTGTGCTCAGTCTTCATAGTTTTCTGTGTGCACAATGATTAATAAAAATGTTTAAACTTCAGCAGTGCCTGAAAAAATAAGCTGGTTGCAAAATTTGTAAGCCATAGTTTGAACCAGCTGAGATACTGCAAATTGCAATATGTATTTCACTGTCGTTTTTCCCAAGAAATTTGCAGCATATGACATATTTTGAAGTTTTCTGTCATTTTCTGAAGTACAACTCAGGAACAGCATTCTTATGTTCATTGGTTTTAACACTTCATCTGTTTACTTTCTGTCTCTAGATCAGCCCTTTGACAGATGCTGGAATCTGCATACGTCAGTTCATGAACAAGAAAAGGAATCACTGATGGGGTTATTCCCATCTTTGAAAGAGAAAACAGCTGAGGGTAAAAATGAGCCTCTGAAGTTAAGAAGGAGACTCTGATTGGTTAAGTTAGAGTAGACCAAGAAGCTTTCTTTTGTTTTAATTATTTTTCCCTAAAAAATAGATACTGATGGCAGTTACTAGAAAGAACAGCAATGTTATAATAAAAAATGTCAGATGGAAAATTCAGCTGCTTTGATATAAAAAAGCTGACTCATTATGGCTATGCTCAGTAAAAGGGATGATTTCTGTAGTATAGAGTACATGGCTACGGGTTCAGTGCAAGTATTGCAACTACTCTCTTAGACTTAAAATTATCATAGATGGTTTTAAAAACACTTTTCAAATAATTTCTGCTGTCAGTTAATTCCCTGAACACACTGTTTTGGCACAAAGATTATTAGCTGTAAAAAGGAAAAAAATAGGACCGATAAGATTAAATGAGGGAGTTAGTATGCTTCTATCTAAACATTTGTATACAATGATTAAGTCATTAGTACTACCATTATGCACAGTATGAAAGCTCTTACCTTGCTATTTAACCTAAGGAAATGTTGAATAATTGCATTTTATGAATGGAAAAGATAAAAGTGTTTCCTAGTTTCTAAAAGTTGCCTTCAAAAATTATGTGGAGCACTGACTGCTCATCTGTAGTGATTTCCCTTCTTTTTAAATTTAACTAAAGATACACCATTTTATACAAGATCTTTATTGAGAAGACCCCTCACCTCATCCCCACATTGTTCCTTTTTATTAGGGCAAATGAAAGATTATTATTCTTCATATATTAAGAAATAAGTTTCTGACTGGGGAGAATAAAGATAACTAAAGAAGCTGTCTAGAAAGAAAGGAAAGCTTCATTTATGGAGCACAAAACTGCTATAATCAGAGTGAGACATCTTTAATTTCTCCTTGAAGTTTGTTTGGGCAACACTGAAGCTTAGCTTCTTCCTTCCTGGGTGGAACTGGACATTGTCTTGATAGGTAGATGGAAGATCTATCCATTCCAAGTAATGATAGACAGCTTCAAAAGAAATATAGACTTCCAGAAGAAATTATGGAGCTTACTAAAATAGTATTTCATTGGATATAATGGAGGAGTTTATTTGCCCTGGAGCAGAAGAAATTGGATGTACTTAAATACAATTAAGTATAATTACTACAAGCTTGGTCTTCAAGCCTTAGCTGAAGTCCTTCAGAAAAAAGTTTAAAGAGGATCATTGAAAAGATAGCTTGTTTTCATCTGCTGCTCTTTAGTGTGTGTCAAAAATTGGCCTGATAAGGCCCTGATTTGAGAAAATACCTCAACACAAGCTGAATTCCTGTTGACTGTAGTGGGAAATGTACATGTTGATTGTCTAACAGAACCAAATCTAGATTCTGATGAGAAGGCATGCTCTTGCTCTTGTTTTTCTAAACATAGGTAAAATTTTCAACCAGCAAAATACTAATTGCTAAGACACATTAGTGACCTGCTGAAGTCTTGCTGCTATTTTAAAGGTATTTGTTTTAGTGGGCCACAGAATAGAATAAATCAGTATATCAATGATAAGGAAGCATA
Source organism: Pyrgilauda ruficollis (assembly GCF_017590135.1). NCBI lineage: Eukaryota > Metazoa > Chordata > Aves > Passeriformes > Passeridae > Pyrgilauda > Pyrgilauda ruficollis. The sequence goes on from NW_024525156.1 coordinate 12,622,237, forward strand.
TGAATCTCTATAATGAAAATTAAATGGCTGTGTAATTTGCAGCACTATAAATATATTAAGTTAGTTTATGGATTTAACTGTTCCTGTATGTTTTTATCTTTTTTGGTATGGAAAATTTATGTGAGAGAAATATTTCTCTTTTATTATCATATAAAAAAGTGAGGAAATAATATGAAAATTATTAAACAAAGGAAATAAAAGACATAAATATGAGGATTCATTGTTCCATTCTGGAATGCTATGACATCAAAGCTCTCCTCAATTTTTCTCCACATTAAGCTTTAGAAATTTTTGGACTTCAAAAATCAAGATAGCACAGGATTCTTATGACAAATTAACTGTCAGCAGTGACTGAGTTAATCCTAAGGTGAAAGAAAATTGTTACACCTTGCTGCAGCACAAACAAATGGTTAAAGTGAAAGGACACATTCCTTGCCTGTTCATGATATTCACTGAAATAGTGTTGTATTCTGAAAGTTGCACACGAAGCTGCACCAAACCTTTAAAGACTCCTAGCTAAGCCATAAACCATGATTGCAATTCAGTGATTAGGAACCAATTAAGAGTATGGCACTTGAGCCGAAGAATGAAAGAATAAGTTACTATCAAATTTCAATGTATAAAACAACCTCACAGTTCAGCCCATTTGCTTTCCAATCTTAAAGTGAAACATACCAAAGACAATTAAAAACATTCTGAATGCACCCAGGTGTAAATACACTTGAATGCAATCACCAAAGGAAATTATTGTCTATAAACAAAATTACCAACAGTCACTTAATCTGAGCCATGAAATCAACCTTTCGGGCTGCTTATTGCTAATAGAATTTCTAGACAAATATCTGTCTCAAAATAAGATCTTCAGTGCTGAAGGTCTGATCCTGAGATACTCCAAACATGTAAACATTTGGGCACTGGCTTCCATTATAAACAAACTTGCCACTTTGTTCTATATGAGTCACTGCATCGAAATACCTAGTCAAGTACAGGATGTGCAGTACCACATCTGTAGACCCTGCTTTAGATTCCTGGCCCATGGAACATTCCCCACAGTATCCTTATGATTAGGACATTTTTGTCTGTCTTCTCTTTTCCCCTCTCTATTTTTCTCACTGTCTATTTTGAGCTCTGCAACCTCACTTTTTACTACTGTCTCCAATCTGAGAATCAGTGGTACTGCTTAGAGCCTTCTGGTGGAAAGAAATAAAATTAAATAAAATTGGCAACAACCTCAGACATATTAATTGTTCTAATATGGAAACTTCTCCTTAAAAGCCACACAAGTGATCATTGTTACAAAACATTTCAAAGTAGAGAGGAACATTTCCAATTAGAGAAGTTTGTTTTTCTTTAAAGAATTTCCAAGGTAGTACTTTAATGAAATATAAGGGATTTTTTTGGTCAGTTTGGGATTTTTTTTTGTTGGCTGGTTTTGTGTGTGGGGAGGTATGTGGGGGATGCTATTACTATTATTTTATTTTAGGAGTGGAGCAACTAAGACTCTTTAGAAATGCAGAATTTAAGAACAGTCTTATTTCTCATTTTCCACTTCAGCAGTGCACTCAAATGGCAATATTCAACTCTTGAGTTCCAGGTACAGATACAGTACTATAATGCTCTTTTGGGCTTCAGGCTCAGGTTTGGAGTTCTGCATATCATAATACTATCTTTACTGGCAAAATCCAGAAGAAAACCTCTATTCAACCTTGCTGTTCCAATCATCAGGATATGTGACTTGTGATTATCCTTAAAACCATTTTTTTCTGTACTCTAATTGCACAAACAGCATGTTTCCAAAAACTATATCCTTAAAAATCATCTCTACAATGTCTTTGTAAGCATGCCTAATTATATCTCTGCATAAACTCTCCCTAGTGTGCGCTCACTAAGATGTGTTAATTATTGATTCCAATTCTTAGTAAAAGTTTTGTTTGGTGCACTGGAGTTTGTCTAATATACATGGACAGTACCATACAGTGGTCTTACATATCTAAATAAGTCAGTGAACTTCCCCTTTTCCCTTTATTGATGCAGGATGATTTCCTCTTATAAACAGAATAAGAAAGAAGGTTCTAGTGGAGAGATAGGTCTGAAATGCAATACATATCCAGGTGTATTTCCCTGATCTAAACTGAGCAAAATAACACCTTACAACTTCTGAAACAGCCAGTAATTATAAATTGATAAACTGGCCAATTTCATCTTTTGATTTTTTAGAGATTTGTGATGCTTTACAGATAGAACCTAAAATCATAACTTAAGGTTGAAAAGTTTCTGCTATTTATCAAACATTCAAATATAGAGAGAGATTTTTAAGTATTTGCTTCTCAAATTTCAAGTTTCCCTCTATATCAAAAGAAGTGAAAATATATTTTTCTACTCCATCGTTGATAAATAAGGAAGATTTTCACGTAAGGATGTGACTCCAGAAGTTATGGCTCTGTTAAACCAGGAAAAAGAAAAAAATATTACCTACTGTGAGGATAAAATCAAGGAAGTAGGAGTTAATGGATTTTTCAAATGTTATGGGAGATATTTTGTGAACATGTAATTTAGAACTAAATAGGTACTAAGCATCTGCTAATGACTTTTCAGATTTGAGGCATGCTGGAAGTATTTCAAAGAATATTCTAACCCTGCTTGAGAGATCAGATAGTACAAAGGGAAGGCTGCATATAGATCTGTTTTTCTGAGGTTTTTTTTGTATAAAACAACAATAAAATCTTTAACATGTTTTATGGCGGCTTAACCCTGACTGTGTGCCAGGTGCTTATCAAAGCCTCTCTATAATTCCCTTTCTTCACCTGAACAATGGAGAGAAAAAATTATAAAAGAGTTATGGGTCAAGATAAACATGGGGACAAATCAGTCACCAATTACCCTCCTGGTAAAAACAGACTCACTTTGGGAAATTACTTAATTTATTGTCAATCAGATCAGACTAGAAAAATGAGAAATAAAGTAAAATTTTAAAAATACCTTCCCTTCACCCCTCTCTTCTTCCTGAATTTAATTTTGCTCTTTTGAGCTCTACTTCCCTCCTTGCAGCAGTGTAGGGAGACAGGAAATTAGGATTGTGGTCAGATCATCACATCATGTCTCTGCTGCTGCTTTGTCCTTGTGTTAAGGACTCCTCACACTCTTTCCCTGCTCCATTGTAGGGTGATTATCCTACAGGATACCCCCACAGGAACTCCATTAACTTCTGGGTCCTTCCTACAGGCTGAAGTTATTCATTAAGTGCCCAAGCATGGGTCCATTCCACGGGAAGCAGTCCTTCAGGAACAGGCTATTCCAGCGTGGGTTCCCTATAAGGTGACAAAGACCTGCCAGCAAACCTCCTGTAGCATGGACTCCTCTCCATAAACCCACAACTCCTGCCAGAAGCCCACTTCAGCATGAGTTTACAGCATATTTTAGGCATTCATCTGCTGTGATGTGGCTGTTTCTCTAAGGCATTCATGCTCCTTTCTCAAGCAGAAGATGTTGCATGATTTTTTCCCCCTTCTTAAATATGCTATCCCAGCTACCACAGCTGCTGATGGGCTCAGCCTTGGCTGGTGAAAGGTTCATTTTGGAGTCTGTTGGCACTGGCTACACCAGACATAAATGAAGCTTCCAACAATTTTTTACAGCAGCCACCTTGTAGCCTCTCTACAACCCCCACTATAAAACCCAGCTGTGCAAACCCAAATAATTTCTGAAAAAAATTCTGATGTATAAGAAAAAATGAATGAGTAGGAGGTTGTTTATTGTGTAAACTACCACTAAGTAATTGTGTTAATTCAGCACTTAAAGCAGACCATTTCTTCAAACTGGAGCATAAAATTATCTTCTAGGATAGGAATTGTAGATCATACTTATTTTGTCTGTATAATTATATATATATGTCTATGTGCATATATGTTTGTGAATATATAGGTGTAATATAAGGAGCAGGAATATGGAGTTTGTCTTCTACCGAAAGACATGAATTAAATCATAAAATATTTTCTAAACACAGTACTTTTCAAATTCTTAATCTTAGATTTTCTAATGTAATATTTCAATAATTTAGTCATGGTCAGTTATCCAGGATTTGGCAAATGCTGTACACACTTGGTTTTCCTAAACCTGTTATGGATTGACACATTTCTTAAAAAATAAATGGTGATGGTTGTTTGTGTCAGAATCACTGTTCTGTTCCCCACTTAATAAAAAACTGTCAAATGAAACCTAATGTCAAGAAAAACACACCTAAAATGGCCAAAGTAAATAAACAGAAACAGTGAGATGTATAAGCTTTCGCCCATTCTTGTAATCTTGAATGATTCTCTGCTACACCCCTCATTGTTATACTGACCTCTGTTAGACATCTTGTTTGATGTCATTTGAGTCAATTTATTTTTTCCCCTAAATCTGTTTTTTGTAGCTTCAAGTGCTTACATATTTTACCTGTTATAATCTAATACTAAACAGTCATTCTTGTGATCAATAACTGATTGAGAATGTGTAGCATTTTTTTAATTTTAACAGTTTATGACATTATAATCAGGATTTGATTTTATATCATTGTTTCATTTTGCTATGTTACCACTGTACTTGGGAGGTAAGGAGAAATCCTGCTGCCTCTTCATGAGAAAAAAATGGAAGGTGTGGAACAGAAATTCAATCAAGCAGGAAAGAATGATTACAAAAACTTGCTTACTCAATAGAACTCAAAAATTGTGCGATATAAATTTTGTGATATAAAGATTAAATCACAATGTCTGCAGCATTGCAATATTATATTATTGCATTTTCCGGAAGAAATACCAGATAAGAGAACTTAGTTCAGCAACTTGTTTTTTGTGAACTTGGGCTGAATAATTTTGCTATCCTTTTTTCTCTTTTGATATAGTAAGAAAAAAACAATTAATAGAAAATACATAGTATTCCTACAGAGAGTTGACATGTAGATGACTAGGTCAGTTCTGACACGGAGTTGAAATATATTAATTATTTCAGCTGATATGCCACTGAAAAAAATGAAGCAAGGATTTCTTAGTTTAATATCAGAGAATATAAATTACTTTATTAGAAACATGACATAAACAACTCTTAGATTTTCCATTTTTTCTGTGTATACCATCGAGATCCATGCAACTCTCTATCATTCCCTGTCTCCCTAATATATGTCTCTGTAACTGTGTATATATATATATATGATATCCAGATTTACCCACTGTTCTATGTTTTCAGAATGGGTTGAAGAAGTATGCTTTCTTATCTTCTATGTATCAAGGAAACTAACACCAAGTATCATTTTCTGTTGTGAGAAAAGTCATGTACAATTAAATGGATCATGGAAGCATATTGAGCATCATCTGCAGGAAAGTTTATTGCCAGCCCTTTTGTACCTTTGTCTTATGATGAAGACATGTTTGCTGCTTTTCACTGGAGCAAATTATGAAAGACTTCTAAACTCATATCCAGTCAAGAATCTTTTCAAGTTTACAATGACACAGTAATACTCTTTGGCGTGACCAGAGATTGAGTATAACCTGAGTGACAAGAAGCCTAACAATAAAGGAATATAGATTATTTTTCTATCTTGAGATGTGATCCAGTGAAACATACACAAATTAGTGCAGTGGCAGAAGTGGATGTCATCTTTATTAAACTCCCGCCAGGTTCAACTACCTTACTGACACAGGAGACAGTTTCAGGAGAAAATGGTAAAAATGTGACATTGAGGCTAGAAAACAAACACAGTGGAGAAGACATTAAGAAACTTCCCTTGAGTTGCAAAAAGTGGAAGCGTATTTGGAAGTGAGAATATCTGAGGACTCTTACCACTTATGCAAAGAAGCGCAAAATAATGTGCAAAATAATAAGTTCCTTGAATTTGTATCTTAACAGAAAATTGTTAAAAATTATATGAAGTTACAATAGCTGAAATGCATTTAAAATTCACAGCTTTTGTGGTCTACATTTATATACACGGAAAAAAAAAAAAAAAGAATACTAAAAAAACAAGGGTCTAAAAACCAAGAGTTGATGTTTATGTAACCTCAGTGTTACAGGAAGAATTCAGATAGAAAACTGTAAATATGTATGTGGAGAGAAAGAGGGAGAAATCACCTTCTTCTCAAGGCTTTAATGCTTTTGTTTGTTTGTTTTTTTTGTTTTTTTTTTTTTTTTTAAAGAGTTCCTGAAAAGTATTTTGATAAGCTTTTCCTACTATAGATAATTTGTTAAGTTTTTCTTACCACAGATATTTTGGAATTATATAGACATTTGGGTTGACTTAATAAAAGAGTGTAAATATTTTAATCATTTTAAAGGGTTGATGAACAGTTTAAGTTCATCTGAGAATGCATGGAAAGACTAATAACAAGGAAATAGAGAGACTAGTAACATCAACTAAGGTAGTTCCTTAAGAGTTAGTCCATCTCTTTCAAAAGCACAAAAAATACTTTACTGATATCTGATCCTATATTCTTGAACTTCTTCATTACACTTTCCCTCTCTCAAAAATATTGTGTAAAATCTCTATATTACGTATAGAGAGATTTAAAACCATTCTAGCTCTTAGTTATCAAAAATCAATTTAAATGGTGAAGTGTCAGACAGAGATTATTTGTTCTTAGGCCAGTACAGTTTAATACCTTTATCAGTAGCTTGGTGTGGGGGGGGAAAAAGTTGCTAATAAGGTTTTTGTATGATGTACAATTGTTCAAATGGCAAAAAGGAACATAAATGCAGCAAAAATTCAAAAGCTTGCTGTAGGACAAGTGTAGCATTTGCAATGATTACCCTATGAGAAACTGAATAGTTGGAAGCAATGATGCTGAAATTAATAATTATAAATAAACACTTTAACCTTCTAATGAAATTGCTGTTTGAGATAAAACTGTCTTAGCTATCTAAGCAGAGATACAGCAGTTCCTTTGCATACTGGTAAGGCAGGCTGGCTTCACCCCCAAGCACCATATAAATTAGAAAAGCTTTATTTGAAATTTTTTAAGCTGAAAATATCAAAGATAAAAAATTATGAAATTAAAATAATATTTTAAAAAGAGAACTATCTCAATTTTATTAAATAGAAATTTTAGTAAGCTTCATAATTGTTTACAGGCATATAAATGAGAAGGTTATTTCTGATAAAGAGCTGATTAATCTATCACACAAGTGCAATTACAGGATGATGCAGTTTATGCACTGAGAGTATATGTTTAAGTGCAAGGGCGAGAGTAGGACTGATGTGGTAAACATGGGAGCCTGCAATTCAGAAAGCCTGAAAACCTTCAAAGAGAAGTGGGAAGGCAGGATTCACAGCTTAGAAAATGACATTTCTTAGATGGGTTGTGAAGGGTTTCCTGCTGCTGAGGAAAAGGTTAAATGTCACTATAATAAGAAAAACTGAAGAAGAAGGCCCACGTTAGTGATAAAGTGGTAGAAGGTGTGAAAGTATAATCGTGTTAACCTGTTCTTTTTGTCCATTAAATGTGTGATTTTACTTTTAAAAAATATTCTTCTTCTAGCCTTTTTATTAATGTTTTTCAGCTTTTCTAGTTATCTTTCTTTTAAGAATAAGAATGCAGATCTACCTCAAAAATCAGGTTGGTGTGTGACTCTAGTACTATTTGATTTACTGCAAGTACAATCCTTGATTATTCTATCAAATTTGTTATTGAGGAAACAACATCTGTTTTCTGAGAGGCAAAGCCAACAATTCAGTATTTAGAGAATCCAAAAAAGCGAGTTTTATGGATACAACTGGGAAGTAGCTTCTTGAGCTTATGCTTCTTCAGGCAAGCATTGAACTGAACATCTGAATTTGCCTTCCAGTTAGATGTCAATATGGAGAAGATGTTACCATCATCTCTGTAAGTCTTAAAGAGCAGAGGGACTCAGTTTTCATCTCTCTGATACAGGCCTAGTGAGAAAGGATAGAGGTTGCATTTTTGTCAGTAAATATCTTTTTCAGTTATACTTTCATTGTGATGTTTAATATGTTTAATTCAGGAATAACTCTGTAATTAATTTATTTGCAATAGCTGCATATAGCAAATGCCTTGAAAGAACCACAAATATAACTGATAAGATTATGTCATGCACCAGACAAGAGATGGATCTTCTTCTACACTGAAAAATAGAGAAATCAACACGTAGATGAACGAATAGCAAGCAGCTGTATAGACAATCTTGTTATTGTCTTTTCCTGGGTTATACATGACAGTCAGTATTCCCATCTGGGATACTGATATGTTCAGTATATAAAATATCTCATTTACTCAGCTTTTCCCTTGAAAACTACATATCTTGGCAATGTTTGGGGAACAAAATGCACAATGAAAGGAATAGCTTGTAAGCACAAGGCCCCATTGCAGCTTATTAGCAGAGCTGTGTCCTCAGTAGACTTCCAAGGATTTGGAGAGACTGAGTACTGGCAAGCAAAGTCTTATTGTTGAATGAGCAGCCACTCTAATGAACCCAGAAAGGCTCTGCTTAGCATAGCCTCTGGTGTGGCTAACATGGATTGAATTTTAAATGAAACTGGTGTGAAACTTCAATGCATTCATGCAATAGTGTATTCTGCAGGTTTAACTTAACGTGACCTGAGAAGAACAATGGAATAAAATCATCCAAAATTTTTTTATTAATAACCACAATTAATTAATTTATTAACACAAAGCAGAAGAGCTTTCTGGAGTCTTAAATTGTTATGGTTTCTTTTAAAGCATCTTCTAAATATTTTTTTTAAAAATCAATCTTAGAATTTTATGCATTGAGGGTTTAGAGATATATAAACTACAGCAGTTTTGATAATCACAAGGTAATTTCTAGAAGGTGTTCAATGTGTCACTTGAATGACTAAATTTTGGATTTTATCCCAATATGTAAATATCTGTAGTCTGTTATCTTTCACCAATTTTAAGACTGGAATCTAAAACTGGAAGAAAGTGGGTCTGTTCCTTATTTTGTGCAGGTAAATTTGTCTGGTTAATTCTTCATGTACTATGAGAGTGAGGGAGTCTTTCCCTTATGCTGTAGAATAATAGTAAAACAAAGTCTGGTCTTACAGTAGTCATTGTCGTGACTGTATGTCTTTTTCCTCCATCCTTCTGGTGGTAGGCAGTCACACTGGAAAAAAGCAGATGGACCCAGACTATTAATATGTGGTTCTGTGGCTGATGTCATCAGCACAATTTTATATTTTTCAGTTAGGCAGTGATCACACAGTACCAGGCCTGGGATAGGATTCACCTTCCTGAAAGGGAAAGAGGATCTTTGCTCATGAGCTACCAGGGCTCATTGATTGGCTTTAAAGTGACTTAAAAGGGAAAGAGCAGGATCCCAGGCTTGCCTATGCTTAGCAAGGGCCCTCAGCCTGTTGGACTGTAGCATATGAGAAGTCTTACAGAGATGAGCTAGAGGCTCTTGAGGTAATAGGAGGCAACCAGTGAAACTACATAATCACCAGAGAAATACAACAAAGGAATTAAGGTGTGTTCCCCTAAGAATGGGGCACATCTGTCAAGGCAGCTGAAGTGCCCCTACACCAAAGCACACAATGTCACCAACAGAGGAGGAGCTGGAAGCCACTCTGCTGCTAGGACCTAGATGCCCTTATTAAAATTTGATGTAATATGTCTGTAAAAACCACTGCTTTTCTTCTTATCTTATACATGGCATCATTCCTCAATGAAAGCTTTGGGGTTTTTAAACAGGCATGCGGAAAGAACAGCTTCATAATATCCGTTGCACTTCTTTTCCATAGTGTTTTCAGGACAATAGAAGAGCTACATATGAGAAACTATGAGATTCCAGTCTGGCTCCAGTTGCCATTATTTCTGCCTTATGCAAGAAGTTGGGAAGACTCCTTCTCTTACTTATTTAATCATTGTTGGTGAAATGTTGTCATTGATGAAAAAACATCCATTCAAAATACAAAATAGAGTTATTTTTTTTACTTATGCTATTAACTTCAATTTTTTTTTTTTTTTTTTATATACTTGGGAATGTCAATTCAAGGCAACAACTGAACTGTGTCAAGTGAGTTAAAGAACCCAGAAATCAGGCTTTGAAAGTTAACAGTTTGATACAAAAGAGAACTCCTGAATATGACTCAGAAGACATGAGAAACAAATATGTTTTGTTTTTCTCATTCCTCCTAAGTTGTTCCTGACATGCCATTTCATACACAAAGCTGTCAGACTATCTATGAGATGTCAGGACAGAAATTGATGCATACATCTCTGAGCTTGCAATGATTTTTGACAAGTATGTAAACTCCACGAGTTGATGCAAGAAGAATTGTTCTAAGCAACCTCTTTTCCAGGAGATATTTTTCAAAACACCTCCCTGAGGAAATACTTTACACATGGTCTCAATGTCCTGAAATAGCTTGTTGAAAGCTATTGATTTAATGTGGATGACACTTTTATGGTGATGGTCAGCAATATGTAACAAGAAGCCACAGAACTATAGAGTTTATATCAATGTAAACTAAGAAAACCATTTGCTGCATTTGAACCAAAAAAGCATGGTGGTGTCTTTCAACTAAGTAACCTTATTAGAATTGTTATACTGGAGGACAACACCTGTTCTAGGACATGTGGCTTAACATTTTAAGGACAATTGTTAATTTATTAAGTCTGGCAGAAGGACTTTGATGATATTTCTCACATGAAATTAACTTTTGAAATTTTAAGTTTTATTTTTTCTCAAATTTCTAACTCAAACTTGCTTTTATTTGAAAAAAGACTTATACCTTTCATTTCAATTATAAAAGTATATATATTGATTTTTTGCTTTATAACTGCTGTTGCTCCCTAACAACTAATGTTCCCTAAATAGAAATTTTGTTACATGTAAGAAAAGGGATCTTTTATGCTAAAACACAGGAAGTAGTAGGAGAAAGAGAAAAACTCCAATGTGAAGAGAAGGAACCATCACATTAAGGATGCAGAGCTTTTCCAAATTGTTGGTTTTGCAATAGTTTCATTTTGACTGGGTCAACTCAAATGACTCAATGAGTTAGAATAAGAATCCTAAAATATGATAATAATCCATTTAATTGTTTTAATGCAATATAAATTTGAGATTTTTATTGGATCTTCTGTTTCTGAGGTGCAATTTCACCATTGGCTTATGCCTATCAGAACTTGTGCTGCCTTCAAGGCGAGTGGTTCCACTCCATCCTTGGGCACCCTCTCAGGAATTCACTTGAGTCAGTTCTAGCAATTGTGCAGCCATGCCTGAAGAACATAATGTCATTGATCCTACTGAGAATTATGAAGAGTAAATAATTAGTTCTTGATCTGATCAGGAAATTGATACCACTGCCACATGGCCACAGGCCTCCTAGACCTGACAGAGGGGAGAAGGAGACTGGAGAAGAACATAACTTTTTTGGTACAAGTACAAATTCAAATCAACCTTCACTGACAAGTCTACTTACAAGGCCTCCATTTAAATAGCTCTAGACTTTTAATTTATATATATTGGTGTATATATGTATATATATATATATATATATATATATATATATGCATAAATCTGTATATATATGTGTATATGTCTATGAATAAAAAATATGTGTATGTCTATGAATAATATTTTAGTCTTTTGGCAAAATCTTTTCTGATTGTGAACCAAATTTTCAAAAAATTTATGAGTATCCATAGTAGGTAGTATCAGTGACATTTTTCTTTGGAAAACCATAAGGAGATCTTATGCTCATCATTATTTTGCATCTAAGTTATTTTGAATTTTATGTCAGAAAAAAAAATATTTCACAGCTCATGAATAAAAGCATTTTCCTGAAAGATTAGCTCTCTGTTGGACTTCATAGAAGATAAATATCTAGGGAATTGTAGCCCAAACTCCTCAGGAGTCCTTTCTGGAGGGAGACTTCTTTTGGGATTTTCAAAGCTAAAATAAAGCTCTGAAGATTTTGAATTTTTTTTTTTTTTTTTTTTTTTTTTTGCTGGCAACTAAAAATTATTTTTTAGCCAGCTAATTGAAATTGTAACTTTAAGTTCAAGAATGGCAAAAAAATATTATTTATTAAAAATATATTTGTTTGATACAAAATCTCTTGTATTTTTCTTTAACTTGAATTTTTCCAGAGCTTTTAGTTTTATTAATATTGATATTCTCATCTTGTACTACTTTTAATATCCTAAATTGCTTTCTTACATCTTATAATTTTAGCTGAAATCTTTGCCAACACCACTGTATCTTTCTTGTGATTTGCATTTTGAAACTATGCTTCTTTATATAGTCTTTCTATTTGTATTGCCACAACTAATACTATTTTTCCCCTTCAGTGAAGGCCAGTGAATTGGCTTTGGTTCACTATTAAAATAGACCTGAGTTAATTTACATGCATTTGGACCTGCCTGAAATGGCTAGGAAATAACTACTGTGTATGCACATAACTACAAGAAAAAATGAGTAGATGCAAGCAGTTTTCCCCACAAAATTACAGCAATGTAGGACTGTGGTCTTTCAATATTGTTTAATTTTTAAAAATGTCCTCAATATGCAACTCTTTGAAATAGGCTGTTCTAGCTAAAATATGGACTCCAGTATTTTCACTAAAAAATACTGTAGTTCCAACAGAAAAATAATTGAAAAATAGCTCTTCTTCTTATCACCTTATGTCCAATGAGACATTTCCAAGTAGAATACTAACAGTGGAAAGTGAAGAGATTAGTCAGGATTTTAAGCAAGGTATTTCTCTGTAAGATTCTACTTCTTTGTCTATTAAAAAGCTGTCAGTATTATTTCTATCTTTTTTAGATAAATGAAGGATTATTTATTTAACATTTTTTATGGTTTATTTAATGTATAAACTATATTATATTTGCTATTTTAAAAGTAAGGCAAGAAAATCAAGGGAAGACACTTAAAAGAATAGTCACAGATTTGTAGTAAATTAATTTTCATTTTGTGTTTTTTTTTTCCTTCCTTGCCTTTTATCCTCCTGCTCTTTTGTCATGAAGGTGATATTACTCATACATTTTTTGACCCATAAAAGAAGGAAAAAATTTCTTCTGTTGGAAAAAATAAGCTTTATAAATTCTAGTAAAATACATTTTATTCTGGTAATCTAATACATGTAGAAATAGATTTAGTTAGGACAGATAACTTTTCGGACACTGCTGTGTGAGTAAAAAACCACATTTACTAGTAGGTTGTCTTTTTATTGACCTAGGTAACTATTAGTCATTTAGTTTACAAAAGCTCAGCACTGGCTTTTGTAAAACATAAAACATTGGTGTTATGTTTTTAACCATTGATGTTTAAAAACATAACACTTTGCACTTTTAAAGTATGGCAGTACAAATACATCTTCATGTTGCATAATATGGCAAGACTTTTAGATATTGCTTGTATATTCCTTGTAGCAAAGTTGGCTGACTGCTTGTGCTAGGAGGGGAAAGACTTCTAGCACATCACCCTTCTAGGTTGTTCTGTAGCAAGGATTTTTCTGTTTCCTGTAGCAAGGATTTCCATGCTCACTTTTGTAAGAAACTGTGTGGTTTTTTTATATTTTTTGGGGGTCTATGTGTTTTTTTTTTCTTTTTGGCGGGGGGAGAGGGGTTGTTGTTTTGTTTGGTTTTGGTTTTGGGTCTGTGGTTTTTTACCTGTATAGAAGAAAAAGGTGCTAGTATCTGGACTGACAAAGAATGACACTGTGGTAAATGCCAGCTATTTGCGATGCACCTTTAGGGGACTTTAGTCCAGTAATGCAATAACCACCCTTTAAAGCGATGTGGAGACTGTGATTGATTTCTTTCTCATCCTTACAAAACCCACTCTTTTTTCAGTCTAAATACATCTTAATTCTTTTGTGTTCCCCTCAGGCTGTGCAACACACTTAAAATGTATGGCCAAAAAATACAGTGCTCAGCAGCTGGACTTCTAGTTCTAGCTTTATTCTGTGTATACAGAGCTAAAAGCAAGCAGAAAAAAAAAAAAATCTGGCATTTCCTGTTGGTTTAATTTATTTATTTAGTTTCAACTACATTTTGCAGAATGTAAGATGTTGATTACCCAGGAGAAAAAAAAACCCCAAAACCAGCAAAACAAGATTCAATATCACCCCTTATTAACTTTTCTACTTTCATGGCAGAAATTGTTTCTGTCAATACTTTAATTTCAACTGAGCTGAATAAGAAAAGAATTATGTTTTTTGGCAACATGGTAACTGCAGATCAGATTTGTTCTATAAATGCTCTATGGTTTCTTTCATCCAAAGTTCTTAGGTCATGATAAAAATCCTAATTCTTTTCAGGTTTTATGTTTCTAGGCTAACAGTGTTGAGCTATACTGGGACTCATGAACTTTAAGGCAAAAGTGTGAAGAGAACAAATATGCTGCTGTATAACTCCTTTAGGCATTTCTTTTGACATTAATACAGCAGGACAGAATTTTCCCCAGTTTTTCACAGCAGAAAGAAAGGAAAGGTTCATGTTGATTTTGTTTATCACAGCATATGAAAAATATCTCAATGCTAAAAGCAACTTTCAAAGAGATGTAACCCCTACTTTGACCAAAAAAAAAAAAACCCCAAAACAAAACAAAAAACCCCCAAACAACAAAACAACCACCCAAAAAACCAACAAAAATAAACACAAAAACAAAGAAGACAAGGATTCTGCTCTTAGCAGGCTTCAGTCAGGACAGAATCAGTGTGTGGATGCCTAACAGGCATTGACATTTGACATCACTAGACTACTGCTCACAGTGAAGGTGGAAGGAAGTGCTTATCTTTCCCCGTGTTTTTGTGGCAAATGGGTTGTGTCAAATAAGTAACAGGAAAAACACTGGATGATGAAGAAACAGGGTTAAAAATTAAAACATGACCTCTTCTTTGTAGAGTCCTGTAATGGTGTTCCTAAATGTTCCCAAGTGCAATAGCGAAGCTGGATATTTGGTTTAACTTCTTTAATTCCTTTATTCCTCAGAAGATGTGAACTTTGGTTAGACTGAAGATTCTTGGTCTGCAGAAACTAGGGTGTTTGCTGGGTATTAGTCAGCATTATTATGTAGTCTACTGAACACGTCCATTCAGCACTGCAGTAAGAGTGTTTTTGGTTGTTTTTTTTGCTTGTGGTGGCTACAAGGAATTTATCTATCTTTCACATCACTGTTATAACTCTCTCTAAACCAGCTTGTTGAGTCTATTCTTACTTTAACCAATAAACTAATGATTAAAGAGTTACTTGACTTATTTTGTGTAATACAGGAATTTTGAGACAGTCTGCAAAGAGAATCCAAGAGAAAGATCTTGATCGCCTTTATTTTTCAAATAGAAGATGTTTGTACAGCACGTTGCACCCATTTTCTGAGATAGCAGACTAAGAACCTAGCCTATGTCATATTTGGAAGACCATGCTGTCCTTTTATTTAGAGACACTTCAGGTATCACATTGTAAAAATCATTGCAACATGGTACAATCCCTCAACTTCCTCTTTGATATGGGACAACTGCTTCTCTCTCCACATCAAATTTTGACGCCTGAGATCACTCACAAGCTCGCAGCAAGTTTGACCAAATGTACAAATCTTCCTAGTAGTAAACTTTGAGGTCTGCTTGGAAGTTTGTTTTCTTTTTCTTTAAAGTGAGATGGCCAGATTTTGTTCTCTTCTGTCAAGATTTCAAAACAATTTTGATTTCCAATTGACATTATATTACTACTGTTGAGGTTTTATAATTTTTCTACATCATCTGTATTTTAGTCACCTAGTACAGTATTTGCAGGTATCTGTCTTTCATTAAAGGGAGTTATCTTTTAAATATTCTTTTATCAGATGTACATTTGCTCTGAAGTAAGAAACAGATATTTAAGCACTGAGCTACATGACCCAAGAGATTGGAAACCCTCAGAGATGCTTAATAGAGAAAATTTTTTTTATTATTTTTTAGATTTGAAAGTATCTTGCCTTGATTAAAATTTCTCAGAATCTTTCAGAAAGTATAATCAAAGGATATGTGTCCCTGTCCAAGTACATGGCTTCAGTGATCTATCTTACTATTAATTTTTTCACTGTTTGGAAGCACTGCTAAAGATGACAAGAACCGTCCCCATCATGGAAATAATCTGTTTGCTGTCCCTTAGTGATTTATATTTCCCATGGAGCTTCAATAAGCACAAGATAAGTTCATAAAATTAGAAAAAAATCATGTTATTTAACTTTTGATCAAGGAACAGGGAATAATTAATCTACAATATATTCACTACCTGGAAGTAACATAGGCCAAAATTAAAATTCTACCTATCTACTGCATGTGCAGATAAATGAATTAATAAAATACACATGAAGTGCTACGAAACCAAAATGACAGTGTGTTGAATTCATTGTAGCATAGTTGTTTACTTGAGCCAGAATAACAGTGGTACAAGATTCAGGTTCTTTCTTTTTTACTTTAGTATATATAACTTAAATATGATTACACAGAAAAATTCATTCTTCTGATTGGAAAAAAACCCTTCCAATTATGCTTGAGGGAAGATGTAGCTATATGATTAGCCCCAGTAACCCAAATAAAAGTGCGTTCAGATGTGCACACACATTTCACTTAAATTGTGTTTTGGCCTTGATGGAGCAAGTTTATGTAATTCTTAGAGCTTGAAGTTAACTGGTTCTGAGCAATGCAGTTTCTCAGTCAGGTGAGTTGGATCAGAATCTGAAAAGGATGTTCCTGGAGCTCTGCTGAGTATTTTTCAGAATTAAGTTGTTCATAAATTATAAAGTATGTCCGTTATCCCGTGACTGTGATAAAAGAAAACTTAAAATCTTAAATTTGAAATATTGTTTGGGATTTCTTCATTTGCATCTGAGTAACTTCCAGAATCTCTTTTATCATGCTGAGGTGAAGTTCCTCTATTCTCACTATGCTGTAGAATACAGCTATATTCTACCTGTAACCTAAACTGGGTGCTTGTGTTCTGAAGCACAGCAACACTGCACTCATCCTAGTCCTTATTACAGCTCTGATCTTACAGCTTGCATTTCTGAACAGAGATAGCTTTACAAATGAGATTTTTCTTTATCTCATGCACAATAAAGCCAGAACAATGGTTTAAATATAATAAATAAATAAATATATATTATCTTTTATTTATTCAAACCAGGGAATAAACCAAAGCTACTACTTTTACATTATCAAGGTCAATGAGAGCATATAATTATTTTCTGTTTTCCCTCACTCTGCTGTGGTATATTACAGACACAATAGAAGTAAGACATCAAAATAAATGATAATAATATTAATAATAATCAATAAAAAAAAGAGCTAGCAGTTGCAACATTATCAATGAAAAATCTAGTTATACAAAAACTTAAGTGACATTATTTTCAGAAATAATGTAATCACGTAAAATAGACTGCCATGAAACAGAGTTTGCAAGATACTATCGTGAAAGAGAAATTGTAGAAATTGTCCCCATCAAAGAGGCCATAATAGGTTCTGAAAATATATGTCCTTCTTTTTTATGAGATAACTGAAATGCTGTATAAACTTAATTTATCATCCAACTATTATATTTTAATTATTCACATGAGATTCCAGGTCAAGGAAAATTCTGTATTTGGACAGATAAGACCAACAGAGCTTTCTAAATAGATCAAACCTGTTAGTAGCCCTGAATGTATTAGCACAATTTGATTCTGATTTGTCAATACAATTAGTGTGTGATGCGTTCTCCCTATGGGGTGAGAGCAGTCATATACTGCATTATGCTCACAGGAGAGTAAAAAACCAATTACCTTTGCTTCAAGGACACTAAGCAAAGCAGAAAGCCACTATGCAGAATTGAATGGCAGCATAACCATTATCTTCAGAGTGTGCAAGTTTCATTGGTACTTGTATGGATTAAAATTTCACATTTCTGACAGATCTTCCTCTCATATCATATCTTTTCACCACACTTGGTTTTCCATTTCTAGCTATCAAGAAAATGCAGAGGTGGGCTCTTCTGTTATCTTCCCACACTTGTTATCAAGCTCAAAAATTCTTCATTAGTTGATTATTCAGATGGCTTGTCAAGATTAGCTTTATCATTCAAACACCAAAAACCTTCCAATTTTTGAGAGTTGGAAAACATGCAAAAGGTTTTCTGGGCATGATAATGCACAGATGAGCCCAATAATCTCCTAAATTCTAGTGAAAGTGTAGGTAAGGTCTGAAAAGATCATTCTTATGACTGACATTTCCAAATTAGTACAACAGGATAATCACTAAGAAATATTTTTTATCTATATGCAATTAATAGTTATTGAATCAAGTGGCACTTGAAAGCACTGTTCTGTTCTTGGTAGTGCTGTCTCTACAGCTGCTTGATTAATTTTTGACCAGATTTGAGGCAGTTTTCAGGTGTTTCTTATCAATTTTAAACCATTTTTTTTGAGACATGCAGGGAGTCAAGAGAAGAGTTAAATTTTTGGCACAGCCTCTGGACTAGAACAGGTAAAAATATTAGTACAAGCTGTCTGCATCAATATTTAACAAGAAAATTTTATTCCAGTGAACTACTTTGTGTAAAAGATAATTTCTCATTGAAATAACAATTTTCTTGTATACATCAAGTTTATAAGATTTCTGTGAGAGCTGAACAACAGACGTGCAATTATGTGTTTGGAATGTATGTCAACCAAAATTAAAGTTGAAGGTGATTTTAAAATATTCTCCAATGCCTAAAAGAAGGGTTTTTTTTTCTACTGAGAATGATGGGAAAAAAGAGGCAGGGTAACTGTTTTCATGCTGTAAATAACGCCAAGAAATAGCATATTATGCAATAGTCAGACAATGAATTTAACTGATTCTGCATGATTTAAAATAGAATATCTAGAAATACCTGATTCATCTAGCTAGTGGTTTAATACACATTATTCTGAAATCTTATATTGTTAACAAATTGGAATGTGTCTTTTTTTTTTCTTAAATTTTGTATCCTCTAAGATTGACTTGTTACAAATTTACTAGTCGTGTGTAGGAGATATAAGAAGACATCTCAAGTAAGAATTTCAAGCTTGTTAATATTCTGTACTCTACTTTCACTGTTAGCTACTGGCATCAATATTTCTACTTGCTTTCTTTAGAAATTTTGCAGTAAAATGTTAATTTTATTTCATCTGGAATAATAATTTACCTCCTTCTCTCTGTTAATAACAGCTATCCTCTGATTTCTCCTTGAAGACAGATAATTGTGAATCTTTCTACATATTGCAGAGAGATAAACCATCTAAAATGACAAAGTATTCTATTCGAAATTTCCATACTTGAAAGAAATGGTGCCTCATCTTCAGCCTAGTAACTTACTTTTAAATGTCTTTCATACTTATGTCATGTTGACTTGGTATACAGCATGATCAATAGTATACAGCATAACACGTAAAATACACCCTAAATGTCTGTTTGTGCAGTTTTGCAGCATGACACTGTAAATCTAACATAAAATATTTATGTTGACTTTTATATACAAAAACATTACTTGTGTGAATTCAAAAAAAAAAAAAAAGAGTGCTTTAATGATCAGCACAGTAAGAAACTTAGATATCTTTTGAAATGTACTTTTTCCATAAACTTCTTTCTCTTGAAATTTTGGGAAATAAGAAATATTCTTAATGGTACCTTATAATGACTATGAATGAAATATGTGTTTTGCTGATTTTGTGCCTAGAATAAAAACTGTTACACAAAGCTGAATGTCAGGATTAAATTACTTTGACTCTCTACAGTCATGCCAGTTTCAGTCAATTAAACATTGTCTTAGGTGGAGATTTCCTTCAAGTTTGCAAAATTTCAATTTCTAAACAGTTTTAACATAAACTTGACCACTGCAATGTATATGCACAGAAATTAATAATATTTATCACCACATAGTTAAAATTTAAAGTGTCCAAACCGTGGAAAGTTTAATATTTCTGCAAATATTAATCTTAAATATAGATTTTCAATATTTTGCAGTTATCAGAACATATGCTACAACTTAAAGCTTGCACTGTTTGTACATAGTACAAAAAGCTAACAGCTTGCTAAAGCAATTTTTAAATTCCGACTTAAGCTTTGCTAATTCCTGAGAACAGTGTGTGAAAACTCATACTTTTACAATGCTGAAGAAGCTGTATTTTCACAACATTATTAATTGCAATAATCTATCTAATCCAAACTAATTGCGGTTGAAATAAAGCTATTTCCTACTGTTAGAGATAGTTTCATTTTCTGCTGCCTTGACAAACAGTGCTTTTTTTCATTGTTTTGCTTGTTTCTCTCTGGTCTTACTATGAACACTTTATGTCAAAAATTTATTTTTTCAGTCTCTTGACATGCACCTGATCTCAAAATAGTTACAGTGTATCAGAATGTTTCCAGAATAATATTTAAAATGTCTGCCTTGAGGACTCTTATAAGAGACTGCTGCAGTTTAACCCTGCTGGTGCCAAGTGGGTGTTTTTGGAGTTAGGGAGCCAAAGATGTATTGGAGGATCTGGAAATTTATTTTCATGTTCGCCCTCTTGAAGAAACTCTATTGTTGCAGTGGTTGCAGGTGGCTCCTCCAAAGTATTCATTTTGTTTTGATTATCTTTGTTAATAGAGGTATTACACATTTTTTCCACTTATAATTGCCATGGTTATGAAGGACTAAAACTTATTTTATTTTGGACAAGCTTTTTTATAGTCATGCTAATTTAAATACTGAGTATACTGCATTTTTTAATGTGACCAGCTCCACTGTGAAATTTTTACCTTAAATAAGAGGCTTTCTCCTTCTCCTTAGCATGACTGATCAAATGTTAAAAATAAGCATAAGCAGAGTGATAAAAAAAAATACCAATAGAATATTTTATTAGGGGTAACTCCCTGGAGTATAGTAGTATTGTAAGCTTTTCTGAGCCTACATGTCCTCACTGTAAGCATGGACAAAGAATATGAAGGCAGTGAGAAGAGTTCTGACTTCTGTTACTGAAGCTGCAAATGAACTTGTTATTTTATAAATATCTAAAGACTTTCTATGTGAGTTGATGCCACTGTGGGAATCAATTTGCTGCGTTGCAATATATGTATTACTTATAGTACCTTAATATTCCCAAGGATTTCCAATCTCTTAAATGGTGTCATAAATCTGATCTTCAAAGTGTTGCTACTTTCATTTTACCTAAAACCTCATTTTAGTCTTCTGTTTAGAAAATCCACTTAGACGAAACACAGAGATGTTCTGGGGGCAAGGGTAATCCACCTTAGTATTTCACAGGATAAACAAAGTTCCAATGGAGTACGAGCAAGTGACATTTCATTTTGCATATTTTTTTTTCACCAATCACTTGTTAAATAATATGAACCTTTTCCAGACATGTCAGTTTTATAACATCAAATTCAGAAATAAGTATATGACTTTTGGTTTATTCTGTGTAGATATAAGTAGATGCTTTAGGTAAATAAAGTCTAAGTAGTTATTATCTATTTTTTAATTGCAGCTGTTATTGAAATCACCACAAGTACCAAAAAGAAAAAAAAAAAAAAAAAGAAAAAAAACCCCAACCCCATAAGCCCTTATAATATTTGTGTAGTATGAACTTGTTTTTCTTCACTGATCACGGCCACAATGACTGACCATTGCTCCCAATGATATGGCAGAGCTTCTTTCAGCTGGGGCAACTAAGACTGTGCAAGCTTGTCACTGAGACTGAGTATCTCTGGACCAAACTAAAGTTTATATATACACTGTACTGAAGAATTCCTCTTGCACAGAGGAGCCTTGCATGCTTTCTGGTTTATATAGGCCAATACTTCAACCATGTGAATACATGTCACCTAATTTAGTTCCTATCTATCCATTCTAAATGACTGGAGATCTTGGTTCAAGGGAGATTGAGATTCCACCGCTGGAAGAGATGTATTTTGGGGTTTTTTTTTCATTTTTACATGAAGCAATGGGCCAAAAATTCTAAGGACTTCCCAGACATCTCAGATTGCTGTCATAATGAAAAGTTTTGTGGTAAGCAAGTCACCAAGCTTCTATGGTTGATCCAGATTTAGGCATTACATTGGTTCAGAGATATGTGTTTCTCTGAAGAGTCTGTGGAATTCAGTATCAGCAGCTGAAGAGAGGGGCCACTGCTAGTCCACCTTTTCAACACAGATTATTGAAATATTGACTTTTCCAAATGTGAGAGATCCTGCAGGGACCTGGGAAGAAATCAGCCATTCCCCTGACTCGGAGAAGAGGTGGCACTGGCTCTCAAACAACAGGTATCCTATCGGCTGCTATTTGCTTCGACTCTCTAGAGGTAATCCATATCAGACAGCTTCAGATCAGTCAGGAAGCCCACACCTGAAATGTCTTCCTTTGGTATTTACACATTCTCAAAGTCAAACCTGTGCAGAAACAAAAATCCTACCAACACAGCTCATACACAGAACATCTAAAACTGCTGACCTTTTTTTCCTTCTGCTGTAGGTTCCGTAGGAATGACCCATCGTTGCTCATTTGGATCAACTGCGTGACCCCATTGGCTTATTGCCTTTTGACTCATAGTAAGCACCTGCTGCCTTTGGTTTGAAAGAGCCTAACAGGGAAATGGCTGAAACAGAGATTCTGTAGACCTCTGTTAGTGGTGACTTCCTGGCCCTTCAGGGGCTTAATATTGCAGCTGGGAGATGGTATTCTAGTGAGATTTGCCATCCAAGATGTACTTCGATAAGAGGTACAAGGATCATAAAATCACCCCAGGACATTCACCTATAAGCAGACAAAGCTGTTACATTTCCTTTCAAAGCTGTCCAATTTTTTCAGTGATTCTGTGTACTGTACAATCTTGCAGGTTGGAGTGTTTTCTATCTACTTGTCATTTCCTACTGAAACCCTGAAATCTCAAAATTTTTAAATTGTGAAGACTGTCCTCCTGAGTGGAATAAAGTAAAATCGGTCTTTCTATTAGGTATTTATTTTTATCTTGGGAAATTTTCAAACAAGACCAAATGGGAGAAAGCACAGACCGTGGGCAGAGAAACAGAATTTTCCAGCTGTGAAAAAGCCCATATAAAGAAAGTGCTTTCTAACTCCTTCCTGGGCTTGACAGCCTGTTCAAATGCACAAATTATTTGATAACTCCCCCTGAAAACATGGTTCAATATTAGAAATGAGTGGAAATTCTACTCTGGCTCATGAACTATCTTAGGACAAGTACTGTGAAGCCTGTGCTTTTACTAAGAGTGCTGCTTGTTTGGTGAATTTTTTTTATGTTCTATACATTAGCAAGAGGATAAAAATCTCCAGCTGCCAGTGAAGAGCAGTCCATCAGGCTGAGATGATCTCAAGCATTGCTACTCAAAGTACTACTCTAGCTGTACTCTGAACACACCTCCAGCCCTAAACTAGGCACAGAAGGCAGTGAGCACGCTGACTGTAGACAGTGCTGCAACCCTAGTGCAGATCAGCACTAGACAGAAGGTCCAGGTCCTGTATTTGTTTATTTCATGCTGTCACTGTGAAGGAGTAGAAAGTGGGAGAGGATGCATTTGAATACAAATATGTTAAAATAATTGTTTTGTTTTCTTAGTTAATTGCAAGATTTTTGTGAATAGAAAAAGAGGAAAAAAATTATATTGAAAAGGAAATGCCTCATAGTTTGGAATTTTGCTGTATGAAGTATTATTTTTATTCTTGTTGACAATTCAAAGAACACTTTGGGTTTTTCTTTTCTGAGTATAGAAACATCTAAATAACTGGCAGAATGTGTGGCTGTTTTTATATACATTGAGTGATATAAAATTATGCACATATTTATTTTGTCAATCATGTGCCTGTTGTACTGCAGACGTAGACAGATTCCTCCATAATTTGTTTACAGTTACAAAACCATATATTTAAATCCTTGTGTTAATCCTTGATGGCACATATAGAAATAATTTATATTGATTATATTATATATTAATAATTGCACACTTTGCAATATATTTGTTGCTTTTTCTGCAAGTGGAACACAGAAGTAAGGAAGAAATTTATCCTAGATATAGGTAACTTTCCTGCCACTACAAAAATAGTCAAGATGATGATGCTACTGACACAGGAGCAGAAGAGAGAGGGAAGGTGGAAAAATTGTTTGGTTTTTTGTTTGTTTGTTTGTTTGTTGTTATTGTTTTTTGGGGGGGGTTGAGGTTTTTTTTTTAAATTTTAGCATACTTGATAAAGAGGGTGAATTTACTGTCAAAAATGTTAGCAAATCACCTGCAAATGCATTAATTGCTGTTTGGTTCATAAGCACAACTATTAATTGAGAGGACAAACTTGCACAGTTGACAAGTGAATACAATCCACACTTAACTGAGACTTATTTTGAGCTTTGCTTTCTATTTTGATTTTTGTTGTTAGACAGCTTTGATTTCTAAGAATAGAATAATGAAATTCATCCAGTGATGACGCAACTCTTTTTACTTCAGCGTAAATATAGTTAATATTTGTGAAGTTACTTGCATTGATAATAAAAAGAGAAGTTCTTTCTTTGTGATATGCTTTGAAAATCCATTTTTCTTTCTTTAAAAACTTTCATAAATTTGTATTTAAATCATTGTCACAATCCAGAAGCAAGTGTGATATTGATTATAAATTTTCATCTGGATGAGCAAAGACACCAGTCCACCAGTCAGGGAAATCTTAGGGTTTATTGTGTCTTAACAACTAGCACCCTATTTAATTGTAGAGGTGTTGACCAACAAGTTCTCAGCTTCTAGAGCAAACTTCGACAAGCTTCCAAATCTCACAACAAGGTTCAGGCATGGGATAAGGGGGAGAATAACCTCACTTGCCAGGATAAAACAGAAGGGTGTGGCCACATTTCTTTTCACAGAGAAAAGCAAGGCACAATTTTTCCCAAGGATTTTCTGGGAAAACCAGGAAGAAGTCTCAGAGGAGAGAAAAGCAATTCTTTTCTCTATTCTCTGTTTCTGTTGTTTTGCACACTTGGAATGTGTTGGAAGATTATTTTCCTGAAGGAATTTGGTAATTGCATTCTGCTAAGGATTGTTTTGTTTCCTTGGCCAATCAGGCAAAGCTTTGCTCTGACTCTTGGGAGATGATAGTCACAAGTTTTTCAGTAGTTAGTAGTAAGTATTCTTTAGTATTCTTGGTAGTATAGATTTAGTATAGTATAATGTAATAAAGTGAGTGTTCAGCATTCGAAAACCTTAGAGTCAGATGCCAATCATTCCCAGATTTGGAGTCTCCTTTGACTACAACAGAAGGGGAGAGAATAGAGATGAAAAAGAAAGAGAGAGGAAAAAATCACCAGTACTTAGATCCTTAGATCTTTAGTACTTAGATCCTTCCTGCCACCATGGATGGTCTGGATTTGGGATTAAAAAAAAAAAAAGAGAGGTCACATGGGACCTACCAACCTCCTTTTCTAGTTTACCTGGTACATACTTCTTCCATAAAATGAATGTCTCCTGCCACTCACACTGTATTGTTCTTGCATGCAGCCAGCCTTCTGGAGCTCTGCAGGAAATGAGTTGTGTGGAGTGGAGGCCTGGAGCCCCATTTAGTGAGGTGCTCAGGACTCAAATCTTCTTGAGGCACAAGAACACAGAGCATGATACTCAGGGCAGACTTGCAGGCCGAGGAACTGTAAAGGGAAGCTGGCTCAGAACAACACTGCCTCATCTCCACAGGACCCACTCTTCCAATCACCTTTCTGTCCCAACTGTCAGAATGTTTGAGACAAAACTTGCTTACTTGCTTATTCCTGATCCTTCACATTCCTCCAATTTTCTTTTCCACAATAATTGTGCTGTACATCATCACATTGCATTGTACTCTTGTACTTTGCCTGTAGCTTAGTGTTGATATTTAGAATTTATTCAATAGGTGTCTCCTTTTCCCTTCCTTTCTTTTCTCCCTCTTCTTCCTTTTGTGACAAAAATTTTCATAACAAATGAGTAATGTTTTTGTTAATTGCCTATGACAATGAATCCTTTTTACATTTTTCATCTTTTCCTGGGCTCTACTGAAGGTCAGACATAAATAGAAATATTAGTACCCTGTGTTTTAACCACGAATATAGTTTTTAAATGGGCTGTGTAAGTTACCTCCTGTAGATCTTTTTGTGTAATAAATAGTTTTTTGTCATTTTTTTTGTTTGATAGATATAAGTAACATCATTCCCACAATACAGGTGACAGAAAAAAATACCATCAAGTAGTGAAATATGGATTCCCTAACCAGCCCTTGGCAAATCTGACAAATTATATTTTCTCCAGTTCTAATCTTTATCCACTTGCCTACTGCATTCAGTTTGTTAGAACAAAGTGATGACATGTCATTGTTGAATACAATTTTTAATATTCAGATAAGTTTAATTTGAGCCTGATAACCAGCTTATTATCTTTAACATAAATTCCGTTCCCTTTGAAACAAATACTTATGTCCTGGAAAGGCTTTGTTTTCCTATTTATATCAATGTAGATGCAAACCTTATTAATAAATGATTTGGTAAACCTTTCTCTACCCAGAAATTATTTTTATTTAGCCAGTCTGACTAGAAAAGTGCTGTATAAGCATCATTTCTTGATGAGAAATCCCTGTTTAAAACAATGGCTTTGAAATACACAGGAATTCAGTTACCCTTAAGCCCTTTTCCAATTTGAAATCAGTAGATGAATTCCCAGATATTTACTTTGACTACTGTGGGATCCCTAATAGTTTCCTTCATTTCCTAAATTTACAATGAGGCAGTTTGTAAGTGACAACTTCACCTGATCAGCCTGTTACTAGGAAGCTCTTTTAATTCAGAGTTCAAAATGTTCTAAATACAGAAGTTCTTTGAGTCTTTGAAAATATATATAACTTACATAGCATTCTGCATATTCAAAGCACTGTGTAGGCATCACGACTTAAGCATTCTATGTCCCAGAAACAGCAATGAGGAAATGTTATGCATATTTTACAGCAATAAAAACTTGAGGCAGAAGGGTGAAAAAAGCTCAGCCAAAACCATGAGATGAGTAATTGGTAGATGCAATTAGGAACTAAGCACAGCTAATTTTGTCTTTTAATTCACTTCTCCAAATTCTGGTGCTTTTCAAGGATGCAGCTCCTTCACTAGAGTCCTAGATAACTTTGTGACTGTTTTCTTTTACCATGTTGAAAACAAAACAGAAGGCAGGAAAATAGAGCTGCAATTAGCTGTGAAAGGCAGCCAATAGGGCTTTGTAAATCCCTTGAAGGCTCTGATAATTAAGGGATTGTCAACACTGATTCTTTACTGTCTGAATGAGGTGTCTATTATTCAGAATAATAAACCAAAAAGAAAAAAGTAACTCTCTGTATTGTCCTTAGATGCAGTCACTCTAAAGAAAGCCTAAGAAAAAACTAAACTGGTAAAGCTTTGAAGAACTTAGACTAATTATGATTCATTAGTTTGTTGTTGAGTGAGAGATGATTTTAAAATGTCATTCTCCCTCCATCATTTCTTACAAAATATGGAAAGGCATTAGTTCTCTTTCTCAGTAGTTCTTTCACTAGCTCTCTATCATTTGCAATTCAATAATTTGCAAATTACCAAAGGAAAACACAGTTGTTTCAAATGTTCTATAAAAGTGGGTATTTTCTGAATACTTGTGCCAGAGCAGTTTGACTGGAGAGCCAAGCAAACTGGTTTTTTAGCATAAAAGTATTTGATAATAGTTTTAGAATTGGTTTTGCATAAACAATTGTGCAGGAATAAATTTTTTTTCTGTTTTATTCATGAAATATGGCAAATTAATGAAAGTTTCTAAATACTTTTTATTTAAGTACATTCTGTGATTTTTATTTAAAAAAGAAAAAAAATGCTAATAATTGTTTGTTACTGGTTTTCTTTCATTTGGTCCCAAAAGGCAACTTAATATAAGTACAATGATAGGGGCAACTTAAAACTGTGTTCCATAACATTGGTACATCCATGAACAATCCTTTCCAAGTATATAAATACAAGGTATCATTACTGTTTTCACCCCAAGAAGTTATTCTCCAGTGTATCAATCCTGCATGAAGTAGCTGGGATTCTTAATGCCCCTGTTCTTGTAGGCTGTGTTTTCCTACTTCATATGGTTCTGCACAGCCTTCTGTGAAAGAACCTGCTTGATCAGGAAGGTTAGACAGAGTGTCCTTCAGAGGTTCCAACCTCAGCCGTGGTTGGCTTATCTTCCTAGTGTCTGCAAAGTTACCATCTGGAACTTTCTAGAGCCAAGCAATGCTTTTGTGAGTTTGAGTTGAAACAACCCTTTGTTACTCGTGAGCTAGTTGCTATCATAACTAGCTCTTCCCCCACATAGATCAATTTTCCCCAAGGATTTTTATATTCAGACCTCTGGATAGTGCCAAACTAGTAGTTTCTATGTCATTATCTTATTATATCATTAAATTCAATTATTGGGAGTTATAATAGTAAAATTAATATAATTTTGTTATAAGTACAGAGGGGTCCTGCTGATGATACATTGAACTGGAGTCACAGAGATCTGCAAAAGCTTTATCTTGATTTGAAAAATAGTGGAACCTTTAAGGTTTGTGACTCTGGACCAGATTTTGGGAAATGGGGCAGAGTATATTCCTGACTAGTACACACTTCTCAGCTAAATAAAATAATAATAATTAAAAAAATAGAAGAACAAGGAACCCAAAATAGACTTTGAAGCTGAGATGGTAACTGTGAGCCAAATACTGCTTCAGTTATCCTGGGTTTTCCCTGAAAATTCAGCTGAATTAAATGAATATTATTTAGAACTGATTTACCGCTTTGTTTCTAATATAAGATTTGAGCTCATTATTTTCATTGGAGGTTCATTCAATGTACAGTACTTGGAAAACCTAGTTATGCATAATAAAATTTCCGTTATCTTTCTCTTTTGTGAAAATCATCAACATCCTTCTCAGGTGTGAAGAATATTGTGTGAAGTGTTTTTACTGGGTCCTAGAACAGTGAAGAAAAGTCAGTAGAATTTTCTTCCTGAATAATGGCTCCAGTTCATTAAATAACCCAGTAAAGAAACATAACTAATAGTGTCAGATGGAATTATTTGGTGTTATCTCATTTTAGGTGTTTTTAAAAGATTTTTTCCTAAAACCAATGTAAAAGGAATTTCTATAAAGATTTTTTTTTTTTTCAGGAAAGGAATTAATATTATATCCTGTATATTTTATAAGTTTTTCCTGCAGGAAATCTAATGAATAATGACTACTTATTTGTTACCCCATCTGCTTCCACTGGCAAATTTTAAGAAAAATACATATACTATCTTACTCTATTATCAGTCTGAGTCTTTGTAGCTATATTTTTTTAGAGCTGAAGAAAGATATCCAAATATGACTTTTTGGATAAGGTTTCTTTTTTTTTTTTTTTTTTTTTTTTTGGGGGGGGGTGGGATACTTTTTAACAGAGTAGTTCATCATTGTATATATTTTAGCTAAATATTTAAATTCCTGAGTCTAATTTCTATAACCTGTTCATTTCAAACAAATGGATTTTAAGTGAAACAGCAGGGGCCAGCTAATGCAAGAAACATGAGTTTGCTGGCCTTTGCTCAGTAGTAATAACACAGAAATTGCAATCCAATTCCCAACTTTGTATTTCACTTGTGCCCCCGTGCAGATTAATTGGAGAAGAGATTTGGAACTGCACTGTAGTATGTCATGAGAAAGTGAAAGGTCAGGCAAGCAGTTTTGAAATGTGTAGAGGGAAGGAGCAAGATATGAATTAAATATTTCTGCAGGAAATTATTAAGTAATTACATAGAAGGAGGAAGAAGAAGAATCATAAGAAAAAAAAGTCAAAAAGTATAAACCTAAGTTGTATTCTCCAAATATTTTTACATTAAAGTTTTATTAGATTACTGAAGAAGCAGAGAACATATTTGGACCATCCTTTTGTGAAGCACAGCTGACAGGACACATGCCATGCTTGTTCCACCATGATTACAACTTAGTCTGATTTCTTCCCACAACTTACTCTGATTTCTTCCCACTCCTCTCCCTTTTTAAAAATCCTGAATAGAATGTGCATAGTTAGCATGACATCGTTTTAACTAGGATCACATGAGAAACTTACAAGAAAAAGATAAAATCTGTAGATCTCTAAAGGATAAAAACTGAAAAAAAACTAGTAAAAAAAATTAAAAATTTGAAACGGAAACAAATGTTCTTAATTTCCTAATTCTCTGAGCTCTCATCTTCAGCTGTTAGTCTGCATAGTACAGCTAGGCTGATAGCTCTCCAGATCAACAAAACTGGAGAATTTGAGTGACATATTCCTTCAGTGCAGATAAAAAAGTCAGGATTATTTATTTAATTTCTTATTCGACAGAGATGGATGACTTTTTTTTTTTTTTTTTTTTTCCCCCTCAAATACAGTATTTGGGCTAAGGCGGTAAGGGGGAATTGATCTGAAAGGAACAAATTTCTGTATTGTTTTATAGGATGAGATCAGCTAGATAGTGGTGAGAAAATTTGAAAGCCAGCAACTCAGGCATATTATTTGCGAAAAAATACTGCAAGTTACATAATGTACAAACGTATTTGTTTTTTAAAGAATATGTTTTGTACATTCAATGACACATGTCAGATATGTTACCATTATGACTTATTATATGTGATGCCATACATAATTATGGTAGGCAAGCACAATGTGGAATCCCATGCACATATGGAATATTCACAAAGAGCTCAGGCCCTGAAACAGTCATAGAAGTATTGACAAGCTTCAGTTATATGTGTACAAGCATATCCAATGCCCATGTCACACACTGACATATTATCTGAATAATCCAAAGCAGTATTTCTGATTTTAAATACATATAGAGAAAATAGAGAGGTCTCATTTGCAATATCATGTACCATGGTACAAATTAGATTCAGAAGAGCTATCAGATTTCAGTATGATAAAGCAAAGCAAGCCTCAAGATCTGTTGACGCTGCCCACCATTTTTCTGTGTAATAAAAAAATATGAAATTTTAATTTGCTTTTTTATCTCCTAAAGAAGAATATTGAAGCATTTTTGAAATTTTTTTAAAGTAAATCAAGGATTTTTATTTCAATCCCTAACAGCAATAAATTTTTTTTCCCTGGTAAAAGAAGCCAGAATAAAACTGTTTTGGGGAAAAAAAAGACACAACAAAACCAAGAAAAGCCATTTGTTAGTATATATTTTCATTAAATCCAAAATTATCCAGGTAAGTCTTAGGTCATCTAAATTCTTATGGGTAGCCCCTAATTATATCTTCACATGCAACTTCCTTCACATGTGGAATCCTCACCAGTCTTCTTATGGATGGAGATCTTTCAGAGCAGCCTGGTCCCACCCTGCTGATTAAGCAATTTAAGTAGGTATCTAGAATGATGTGAAATTCATCTGTGTCTTGGGAGTCCTCTAAGGAATTGACTTCTCTCCTGTGTTTTTAATCCTTGAATACAGAAAGCTTTACTTCTCTGTAGGCTTTTTAATAATGTCTGAACAGAAAGATCACAGTACCCTATATCACAAGAGGGAGCTGGAGCACAAGGGCATAAATTCCTAACCATCTGGGTATTTTGAGACATACTTAAGTTCCTTAAGCATTCTTGACCCAATTGTAGTATCTTCTGTGTAAAAAGGTGGGTCTCATTTTATCACATTTTCTGTCTGTGTTCTTAGACTGAATGCCTTCAGCCACTCTTCCAGCTGCCAATGGTAACTGCTTCCCAACAATTTTAGAGCCCATCTAAATTTGGGATAGACTGACTTTATTTTTCCCTCTCTGTTTTAGCTGCCATCACCTCACAAATAATCCTGCTTTGCAGCCATATTTTTCCATGTTCATTTTTATTGAACATCAATTCATGTTCATCCATGAATTCATGTTCATCCATGTTCTTTTTTTTGAACATTTCTTTCGAAAATGTGAATGTAATACAATGTCCATTATTTATATTTTGTCTCTTCTCTACGGTATTCCTCACGATCTCATTTTCCCTCCTTCTCCAATCTATTTTGAATATTATAATTACAACACATCATTTATCTGTGATAAACACTTAAACCCTATCGCAGAATGATTTGGTATTGTTTTTGGGGTTTATTTTTTGGGTTTTTTTTTCCCTTAAAAAAATACAAGGCAATATACAAACAGTTTGGTGATGCAAATTCCTGGAGGAGTTTTGTTCCTGTCATCACATCATATGATACTGTGCAGTGTAACTGTTCCTATGAAGAATCATTCCTCAATATCCAGCTACTTAAATTAACTTCCATACCTTGCATTAGTGCTGAATTAATCACTATGAAGCTTTGTACTTGAAACATTTTCATTCTTGAATATAAAGCATTCTGAGAGAGGAATCAGTGATATCTTCTTGTCCATTATAAAGGGACTGCTCATGTGAGGTATGCCCCTCTTGAAGATGGCAGTGCTGAACGCTGTCTTTGACCCGAGCTGCTGAACCGTACTGTCTGGAGTTTTGCTGCTACTGATGACATCCCTCTCATTCCATAGACTTCTATGGGATAATTTAAAACTGATTTTCTGGTTTTCTTTCTCTTTCTAAATTTCATGCATAATAGCTAGTGGAGCATTTCACATAGCAGTAAACATTGCCTCGTGCAACGTCTGTGGTTATGATCCCAGGTGACATTAGTGCCTCTCACATGTTCCACAAATGGGGAGGTTATAATTTAATTAACCCTGATAATGTCAAAAGGAAATATATAAATGCCAAGATATTTCCAACATTTTTTTAATGGATGAGTGTAGAAGAACTGGAAATATCTCACATTAAGGAGGTAGAAGCTAAGAAAAAAATAAAAGCAAAAAACCATAAAAATCCACCAAAAGCTTTTTGATGCAGGGATTTACTGTTATGTTTTTCCTTAGTATAACCATTGCTAAAGTAAAAGGTACATTTTATTCAACAATGCAAAGGCTGAGGACATGAAAAATGTGGACACTGGAGAAGAAAAGAAGCCATAAAATTGTACACTTAGAATTTGGTCTCAAAGTTATAAAGTAAACTTGTATTTACTTCTTTCAAATTTGCTGAGTCAGTCCTGCTATTTTTTTGCTTAATGTTGAACAGCTCCAATACCTCATTTGCAGGACATGTTATAATGCACTATTTGAATGCAGATCTAAAACTAAATGATGGGTATTACGGAAAATAATTTACATTAAAAATTTGCAAACAGGACATTCTTAACTTACGTACACCTATATACAACTCTCCTCATATAGGCATTGTATGTTTTGAACAAGGTCATTACACCTATATGTTAGATTTCACAGCACTCAACACAGACACTATTCAGCTTAATAAGTGGTTTAACATCTGGTTATGGATGAGGGTGATAGAGCCAGCAATAACATCTAGAAAGAAACAAACACCACTTCTTCAATGTTTCATGAAAGCCCCTGCATTTTGTTTGATAGTTTGACAACTCATGCAGTGGCAGGTTATAAACATGACAACTTATTTTATTCATTATTACCAAGAAGCTCATCTGTGACATAAGACTGTATTAGCTCCACAGATTAACTATATAAAGGGCTTACTTTTCAATGAGTTTCACTGCAATACAAATTTGCTAAAATATTATATTAAACATAATTTATTATATTTTCTAAAATAATATTATATATGCAGGTACTGTCTGATTCTCTGTAGGAACATATTAGTGTAAGTATTCTTATTAAGAGAACTTAGGTACATGTTAAGATTTTTAATACTCTCATGGAGATTTTCAGAACAGTTGTCAAAACTAAATAATCACCTCTGCACTAGGGAGAGTAAATTTAAATGCAGTGGAAAGCTGTTTTACCCCTCTAACAGAAAAATTTAAAAATCTGTTATGGAATGGCTTTTTCCTGCCTGAGGCAAGCTGGAAAATCTTGATACCCTACAAAATTAACATTGTCTAAGCATTTTTTATTCCCATAATACTCAGAGCTCTAAGTGATAATATGTCTGCGTAGGATACCTTCTTTTCCCACAGACATTGGTTTAGTCTGAATTGATTTTGATAAAAGGTTTTATTCCCCGTGTAAGAATAAACAACACAAGTAGCTTCAATATAGTGGTTTTTGGAGCCAACATTTTTTTGGCATAAATGTTGTGTTAAAATGTCTATAGCTCATTTTCAGTTAAATAGGTAAGCTAAAAATAACCACCAGAACATTTGATCTTTCCACAGTTCTTTTTCTATACGAGTATGTTAGCAAATCTGATTAAAAAGTTTCCAGTGATGAATTTCTGCACAGGAATTTTCCATGTACATCCTTGTGAAGATTAGTCTCATGAATGCTGAAAGCAAAACTCCTAGCATAGAGTAAAATTAAGACCTTTCTCATAATTGCAAGCATCATGATTCTGAAACTGCATGATGAATATAATTCTAATCTACCTGGGGCATAGAAATAAATCACAAGTAATAAATGTCTGATCAAAACAGATTAACATCAACATATTTTGTAAAAGATACCAAGTTAAAAACAAATTAAAAACACCAAAATATTCAGAAAGATGATGTAATATAGACTTTGAGAAAGAAAAGTTGGAAAACAGGAAAATAAAAAAAATCATATTCTCATTTATTTGAGACACATGTATAAGTACTAAATTACTGAGAAGTGATTTTTTGAGTGATATCCAGAGAAATCTTTTGTGCAAAATTACTTTAGACTGCAAAAGTTAAACTTTGTGCTCCTTATGATACTAAACCCCTCATTTAGGGCATGAGTATCCTCTCCTCACCTCATTATATGCTCTTTACCTGAGCATTCTTTTTCTCTACAGTAATGGTAGTTCTTAATTGAAGTACCATTCTTATAAAATAGTGCTCTTCTGAAAGTATTGAATTTTATCTTAATGCCTAAAAATATCCCAAATAAATTTAAAGATGTTACTCTTCTTGTCTACGTTAACAGTCCTCCTTTTGAAAACACACACTATATTTCTGAAAATATTTCAGGCCTTTGTCTTGTTTTGCAACATTGCATTGATCTAAAAGAGGAATAAATATCAGGTTTAAACATAATCACTAGATCAACACACAATTCTATTTTGACTTTCTTTGTCTTGCTGCCTAACTCTGACATATAGTCAGATGTTCATGCCTGTATCTGTGCTCAGGTGTCACAGTGTCATTTGAATGCTCACAGCTGCCAGAGCAACAAAGGTTTGAAGTTCAACCTGCATTTTGTTACTTGAAAACTATGAAAGATAATACTCTCATGTTTGTGCCTAAAATTAGGCACTGACCAGTAAGACTTCTGTAAATGTTGGCTCTGGCTCATTTCAGAAGAAAGAAACGAAATGCTCATGACCTGTCCAAATAAGACCACTGCATTTTCACCTGGCCTACATGGTGGGGGTTGCTTGCTTGCTTTTATAAAGCCCTGCCTTTGTACAGCAGTTGATTCTGTATGTGCAGACCTGCTCATGTCTCCATTATGTGATTAAATAAAAGTATTTATCCAGGAAAAAATTGTCAGAGGGATTGTCTCTGAGCTTTAAGGCTGTTGTTTTTCCTATCTGCATATATTGTCCTGAGAAAAAAATATACCAATACCTGTCCATCAAACATACATTAACATTTTGGAAAAAGTCTGTGTTTTGTTTCCAATTTATTTATTAAGTAACATTTAAAAATAAAATAAAAATTAGTGTCATAAGCAAAACAGTTTTATACTTTCCAATTTGGTGAGGGTGTTGGGGTTTTGTCTGTGGATACATGTGTGTGTGTGTGTGTGTGTGTGTACGTGAAAACACAACACATCCTATAATTATCTGTAGTTTTTCATAACAAAGCAGATAATAAAAAGTTAGGATTAGCTAGTGGCCTAGAAGTTGAAGTAACCTTTATAATTTTTCATAAATGTCATAACAAAGGTCCTTCACACTGTAATATAAACTTCGCTGTTTTATTCTGCATAAGGCCCACTGATTTTGAGGTGCTATGGCAATTTTATTTTTGTCTTTATTTGCACTGGGGGAAAAATTCCACAATTTTTTGAAGACTGATATATATAAAAATAAAGTTCTATATTTTAAAGAGACTTAGGCACACAATTGAGACACACACATCAATTTTTTTACATAATTAAAATACTTCATATTTATGACTGTAATCTGATGAAATAGGAGTGAAAAGCACATGGTAGGAAACCTGATTAAAATTTTCACTTGCAAATTAAATAGCTCATTGTGAAAAAAATCACCACATGTATTGTAGTATGGGTAGTCTCATGCTTCTTGAGAAACACACAAAATTAGATGTTACAGACAGACAAAAATGGATAATTAAATGTGAAATAGTTGTAATATTAGTTTACAAGGAAGATCTGTCTCTGTGGCTTCATTTCTGGCAGAGTAATAATCAGCTGGATAAGGGAAAGAGTCCAAATAGGACCAAGTCCAAGTTGGAATTAAGATATTATGAAGTGAGCAGTAAACCTGCATATATTTTTTCCTGACTGCCTATATATGAAATTTATTATTATCTACTGCTTTGTTACAGTAATATCTGAGTAAACACCTTCTCTTTACTGCTATGGTGCCGTAGAATTCAACTTAAATTAAATTTTAGTGCTTAATTTCCTAGTATGAAAAATTAGAGTCACTAGTAGTTCTCGGGTATGCTGGTGTGAGTATCTCAGGAACTGTTCTGCTGCAGTTAGAACTACAAATTGCAGTTAGAACTACAAATTTCAGTTAGCCTAAAGGTCCAGGAGGTAAGAGAGAACTATTCTTTCTCCTTCTTGTTTTGTTCTTACCACCTCAAGACTGGATGAAGAACTGTAGGGAAGTTCCATAAAGCCCAAATATTTTTACATCCTATGTGAAAATTAGAATTATTTTCTTCTATTTTTAACACGCATAGAGGAGGCTCTGCTCTTGAATCTAGCAGGTCTATGAAAATGACATTTCTAGGTGTTATTTTCTTCCCGGTAGGTCACAGCACCAAGCAGCTCAGGCTAGTCCTAATTGAATTCAGTTGTTTAAGTTGAAAGCAGAATCAGACCAGAGGTTCATGTAAAAGTGCAATAACTTATCAGCTGTTATTGTCATGTACACCAAAGATTTACAAATTTGCAAAAATAATGGCAAGGAGCCTAAAGTTTAACAAATGCCCAACAGTGTTACTAATGCCTGATTGCTTGAATGTTAGAAACTACTGTTATGCCAGAAAAGCCCAGGGAAGAAACAGAAGCCAACACCATGGCTTGTTTGCGCTTGCCAGGAAGAATTACTGTTATTATTAACTGATACAGAAATCACAAGACACTGAGAGTTTAGATTTTAAAGATTTGAAACAATTATTTCAAATTCAGCTACCTAGGAATCCAGTTACTATTCTTCCTACTTACAAAATAACATTTAAACTCTAGATAGTTAGACAGGGGAGAGAGAAAGAATAGAACACTAAATAAATAGCAGAATGAAGAAGGTGGGGAACAAATAAAGGAATAAATTTCACACAGAAGCACACAGAATGGTTGAAGTTGGAAAGAGACAGCAGAAGGAGAATCATGTGAGGAAAGACTGAGCCAGATGGGACTATTCAGACTAAGAGAAGGGTCCAAAAGAATCTTCTTGTGTTTGTATACCTGATGAGAAAGGGTCAAGAAGGTGGAATCAGAATCTTCTCAGTGGTGTTATATGTTGGGGAAAATGGCAATATGACCAAAAAGAAAGATGAGGCATTCTATTTTGATATAAGAAAAAAAAAAGTCTTGATCAAACACTGGAATAGGTTGTCCAGAGAGGTCTTGAAGTCTCTATCCTTGGAAATATTTGGCAATTGAAAGACCATGGCTGTCTGCAATATGCTTATGCTGCAGCTGTCAATCCCTGCAGGACTGCAACCCATGGAAAGGACCCATGCTTCAGCAGTTCTTAAGGAACTACGGCTGATGGGAAGGAGTGACAATGGAGATGCTCCCTAAGGACTGTTTCCTATAGGAGATACCCACACTAAAGCAGGAAAGAGGCAGCAGTGTCTGTTTCTCATCCCCTTACGCCACTGAGAGGAAGGAGGTAGAAGAATTAAGAGTGAAGTTGAGCTTGGAGAAAAGGGAGGAGTGAGGGGATGGTGTTTTAACAGTGTTTTATTTCAGTTATTTCCACAATTTGAGTGTGTTTTTTCTGTGACAAAAATTAGTGAATGATTTCCCTGTCATTATCTCAATCCATATGCTTTATAATTTCACCCCTGTATTTCCTCTCCCACTCCAAGCAGAGTAATAGAGCAGCTTGGTTGGTTCCTGGCAGGTAGAAAAGATCAACCACAACTGCATAATGTAATCATTGGCCTTCATTGCAATAGTATCAGGACCCTCAGATCCTTATCTGGCAAGCTGCTTTCCAGCTGGTCGTTCCCCAGCATGTACCAATGTCTGGGTTACTCCTTCTCAGGTGCAGGACTTGGTGTTCCCCTTTGTCAAACAGAATGAGTTCTCTTCAGTGTATTCCTTCAACTTGTCCAGATCCCTCTGAATAGTAGCACATCCATCTGGTCTATCATCCATTCCTGCTAGTTTTGTGTGATCTGTGCTCTTGATGAAGCTTTGCTCTGTTCTATTGTCCAGGTCATTAGTAAGATGTTAAACAGTATGGGCTTCAGTGTTGGCCTCTGAAGCACTCCACTAGAGATTAGTCTCTAGAGACACATTTTGTCACTGACAAGAGCCCTCTGAGCCCAACAGTTGAGCCCGTTTTCAATCAGACTCTCTTTCCATTTATCTAGAACTAATTTAATTATTTGTCTATCAGGTAGTTATGGAAGACAGTGTCAACAGCCCTACTGAAGTCAAGATAAACAACATCCACCCCTCTCTCCTTATCCTCTAGTCACCTTATTTTAGACAGATGTCAGGTTGGTCATCTTTTGTTATATTCTATTAGTAGTAACATCCAGAATTTCTCTTAAAGAAGATTTGTATGTGTGTACATTTTATTTGAAGGAGCAATTTACATTTAAAAGAAAAGTCTGAATTCTTGGCAGAGCAACTAAAGGCAGAATAAACAGCAAAGGAGAAGGCAAAGGATTAAATCTAAATAAATGCAGGTGGCACTTGTAGTTGTAGAAAAAGTAACAAGAAAAGACAAGTAATGCTAAATAAATAGGCCAAAACCATAAATTACTCAAAGACTGAAAACTACAAATTTAAAAGTCTGAACATGACATACTCTGTGTGGGAATGCCAGTGAGAGTTTGAGGAAAAGCCAAATCTGATCAAAACAGTAGTCAAAGAGTAACTTTGCCAGTGGCATTTTTAACAGACTGAAAAAAGGGAGTTCAGCTATGAGGAGACTAAAACAATCATGACAAAAAAGCGAAAAAGTACTTGGATGGAGCTTTTGATTCTGGAGTGGACAAACAAGCAGCTTATGGGGATATGGAAGAAAAAAAATGCAAGATCTAACAAATGGTGGTGAAATGTGAGATAGAAAAGAAGATTAAAGTAATACAAAGGATTGCATGGCTGGAAAGCTTAGTGAGCCTGGGGGTAATGGCAGATAAGAAGTCAGAGGAATGCATTAGGACAATTTTAGTGGCAAAAAACCTGATCACATAAAGTTTCTCCCAGGACATTAGAAAGACATTGTCTTTCAGGGATAATCTACAGAAATATCTAATATATTAGTACAAAGACCACCTTTGTGTTTACTGGCATTCTGATGCTCTAACCCCTGTAGTTTTTTCTCCATATTGTGCACATCATTGCCTACTTCGTGTTTTAAAATTATGTAGTTTTTCTTCCTAACATTGGGAAATACAATATTTTGCGAACAACATATTAGAAATTGCTTCATTTTATGTATGACTTAACAAACAGGTCACATTTTCTCAACATAATATCAAACAAATATCATAGCAAGTATTTATATAATGTTAATCATTAATGAGTTTTCTAAATTGAACATATTGGTTCTTAAACATTCTTTGATGCATCAAAGATTTTTATCCATGGTAATTTTAGAAGAAAATCATTATCTAAATTGAAAAAATAACCACAAGTTTGATACACAATGAAAGCTTTATAAACTGTAGTGAAGTTCAAAAAATCTGCTGTTATTTCAGATTCCATTTAGCTGTAAAAATTGTGAAAACAACAGCAAAGGGAAACCTAATACAGGCTCAGCAGAACTAAAGTTTACAGGTGTTCTGCTGAACATACTTTTTGATGAGCAACACTTACATCTTCAATTGTTAATTGTATTTGGGGGCTGATATGTTGTACATGTCTGAGATCACATTCATATGTTATTAGCTGTATGTGCTATTTATTTGATATATGTTTGGTAACACAGTACTTACAGTCTTACTTCTGACTTGCATGTCATAAAATTCAATTGAACAAAGGGATAGTAAATACTAAAAGGAGTTTAAATAGTTATTAACAGGCATATAAAAGTCATACTTTTAGAATGCAAAAGTCATAAAGAGTGTGTGTAAATCATACTGCAATATTACGGGCCAAAAAGACAATTATTTTTCTGATTAATTTAAAATATAAGTAACCAGTTTCTTAAATAAGCAGAATAAATTAATTCTAGAGAGTTATTTGTGTCAGCAATAGAAGAACTGTACACAAGATCCATCTATAATATATGCACCTTGTTTTGTTGTGCTAGTCAAAGAGTTGTGAAGAAAGACTGCTTGTATTTTTGTGCTTAATATATGTAGGGATTGCCCAAACAGAATCTGAGACAAGGTTGTATCTACACAGACATTAAAAACAGCATTAAGTTTATCACCTGAGATAAATGCTGATGTTGTCATCTTTCTTCTTACACAGGAGGAAAAAAACAGGCAACGCTTGTTTCTTCTGCAGCGTGAGGAGACTTCATCTGATAATGTTTATTGAAGGAGCATAGTAAAGCAGAAAATAGATGACACAGAAAAATTATATTCTGAGAAATTATATGAAGAGTGAAATGGAGGATATGAGCAGTATTGCTATGAGAATAATATGAATGTTGAAGACACCTAGATTGTGGTCCTGGAAGCAAAGGCAGGAATAGAACTTCTTTAAGGATACTCCTTTGGATAAGAATTTCTGTGAACATGCAAGGCAATGAAACACACAGAGATAAAGTTAAAAAAACAAATTCCAGCACCCAGGGAAAAAATATAAAATATTTCTCGCAGTATAAAATGCCACATAGGTTAAACAGCAATGCTGTCAGATTGCACATTTGGGTAGCAATCACTTAGTCCTCCACTGTGCAAACATTTAGTCCTCCCAAAAAAGTACTCAATTTTTTCTCATGTCGAATTCCCTTATATTGTCTCTGTTCACATAACTAGAGATATCTATATATCCTTAAGGCAACACTTTTTCAGCCACTTAAGAGTGGCATTTGGTAGATTCTGCCAAAAGCATACTTTTATAACCAACTGTCATCAATCTGTAAGAACATTCTTAAAGTATTTTCAGAAAATATGCTTGTCCTTTCCTTTGCTTAGTCTGATGTTAAGAAAATACACCCTCTGTTAGCATGAGAAAAACTGGCAGGAAAAATATTGGAGACAACTGGGGATGAATACCTTCAGCTTTGCAAGGCCCATTGGAGACAGTTAGCGGGGCCTCTTCAGACTTTATAAATCAAACCCTGGTGAAGGATTGACTAGTTTCATTTCACAATGAAAGTAAAGAACAACAGACACAACTTCTGAAAATACTGTACTCAA
Organism: Pyrgilauda ruficollis; assembly: GCF_017590135.1. NCBI lineage: Eukaryota > Metazoa > Chordata > Aves > Passeriformes > Passeridae > Pyrgilauda > Pyrgilauda ruficollis. The sequence goes on from NW_024525156.1 coordinate 12,663,920, forward strand.
AAGTCAGGTCATCCATTTTATTTCTAAGAGCCTGAGTCATTGATGCTTGGAAACATAATAGATTTTGGATTGGCTTGCCCTGGTTTTGGGTTTTTTTTCCCTCAGGAAATAGCTAAACATATCTACCAATTTAAAAATGGGATAAAACAACCTTTTAATTTTTTCCAATTTTGTTTTAATATTTTGCCTGTTTATAGTCCTTCTCCCGAATTCTGACTTCGCTCTTAGTGGTTTGGAGTTCAATAAAGTTACTTACAATGTGTACTAGTAAATGTGAAATCTTAACCTTATTCTTTCCTATATTTCTTTCAAGTATGCCTCTCTTCCCCTACACTGTAAATCAAAATATTATTAAAAATTTCTATACTGACATACCAAATATATTTGACAATGGAGTTTTTTAGCATATAGCAGATTTTTGCAAATTCTGCTGCTAGATTAACCTTGCTTGTTTCATTTGCATTAAAATTCTGCTGTCAAGTAATGACTTTCCAAATTGATAAAACAGATATATGATCTTTTAGCAAAGCATTTCACAAATGCTTACAATTAGTCAGCAAGGCCCTTATATAGAAAAAATTATTTATAATTTTCTGACAGATATTGTTTGTCAGGTGAAAAAAATGGACAATTGCAAACAAACAAAATGAGAAATTATAATAATTTCATTTGTTATTGATATACATAGATTTTATTTTCAGTAAATAAAATTATATTTTTTTCTTATTAATGAGAATTTACAGTAACTTATATTTACAGATCTGTCAAAGTTCTGAATTATTCTGGAATCTCCATGCTTTAGGGACAAGTAGGAGTAAAAAAACCAGGTCAACTATCAACTCTATCCGAGTAGTTTATTAATGGTAAATACTAAAAAAAAAGATTCAAGAAGTGACTATCCTGTGTGTGTATGTTGCTCAGCATTCATTACAAATATTAAAAATGAAAAAATATCTACTAGGATTCTAAAGAGGGGAAACAGGGAGGGAAATGTGATCTAAAAAGTAAAAAATGCCATGCATGAATGTAGTAAAGCAGGGCAAGAAAGGAAAGAACTATAAGTGTACCTTTTATGTTAATTTTTTTTCCAAACAAGTTATCAATGTCCAATAAATAGTATATGTTAGTGCAACTGTTTTCTTTTTAGTTCACCTTATAGAAATTTGTTTGATAGACACACTGTCATCTTCTAGAGAGTGGTTATTTTTAAGATTGATAGGTTGCATAATTTCAAGCAATAGTTCTTCTCCCCTAGGGCCATTTAACTTCTGTTGAGGGCTTTCTATTCTCACTTTAAATATTTTATGTGCAAACTCTTTAATGAAAACAATTTAAATATGTGCTGTGTTTCATGCCGAACCAATGAATACCATAAATAAAACCACTCAGTTATGCTGATCTAGTACACTGTTGGCTTTAAAAAAATCTCTCAGTGCATCCTAACAATATTTATGTGAAAATAGGCAAACCATTAGACAACTTAAGACCTGTGAAATGACAGAGAGAAAAAAAAAACAACTTTGCAAATGATTGATAGTGACAATGAGAATTTGTACAGATTCATCTACTTATGTGATTGACAAAAGAAAATCAAAAGATTGTCCTTGGATAATGGAAATTCTTGGGTAAAATTACTGTACCAGTTTCAGTATGGAAGCCAGTGCATTATCTTATTTTATGGGAAAAAATACAGAGGTGAAACACACACAAAAACAAGGGATCTGACAAAGGTTTCTATGCAATTTAAGCCTCACCTGATAATAAGGACTCATGGATTGAGTCATTGGAACAACAGTGTGAGATGGTGAAAGGTTTTTCGTAAACACCAGGGGCAGATTAACTAATAACCCCTTAATAAACTGAATATCATGTAGACTTGCCTGAACTGGGCAAAGAAAAGCTGCATAAAACTCTTCCTCTGATTAGCTTATTCAAATCAAAAGGTGAAGCTACATTAACATTCTAACAGTCATGTTAAGAACAGAATGAAGTTTTTTTTATCTAAGTGTTTGATTGGGCAAGCACCTGTGTGCTGTGTTTGAGCAAGTTTTTATAATCCTCTAAAGAATATTACAGAAGGTCTTGGACAAACTGCCTGCAGGGAGGAGAATTTAAATCCCTACATAATATTTGCCACATTCAAGGATGCTGGGGAGAAACCTTTTTATTCTTAAGTTCATAACAAGATTTTGTGTTACATGAGCCTATTAAGGATGGAAAATTTCTTTACCTGTAGAATAAATTCAATAAATATTAATTATGCCCTATCTTTTTTAGACTAAATAAAGCTTAACATTTTTATGCAATATACTAATAGCCTTTATTTTTTAACCCAAGATTTTCTGTCAGGCTTTCCCACAGACATACTTCTTCATGTCCTTTGATATATAAAATTAATGAACAAAAATCTACAGAACTTGGGAAGTGGAGCTAATCATGTGGCTATGTCTAACCCTATCTCCATGTGTTTGCATAGTACAATCCTGTGCCGGCAATGGCAATAAAATTAATTTCAGATATTATAATGAATCATAGCCCATTCATATAATATTTCATAATAGTAAAAGAAATGTAAAAAGCAGTTTCTTGGTACCCAGCAATAAAAAGCTAAGGAAGAAGAAGGAAACCACAGGGGACATTCAGAGTGATGGTTGTCTTCCCAAGCTACTCTGATTTCCTGGAGGTGATTGAACACCTGCCAGTCATGGGAAGTGGTGAATGGATTCCTTGCTTTACTTTTCTTTACTTATTAAACTGTCTTTACCTCAAACCATAAGCTTTTTCATTTTTACTCTTGTGATTTTCTCCACCATCCCAGTGTGGAATAAGTGAGAATGCCTCTGTGGTGCTCACTGGCTGTGGTTAAACCATTACAAGCAGTATGAAAAATTGAAGAAAATTCATCTCTTATATTGACCTTCTCAGCTACAGGCAGCAGAGAACTTGAAATCTGAAAATCTATCTTTCTTTATAAGCAAATACAAAATATTTCAAAAACAAAGTGGACAAGGCAATATAAAAAAATTCTATTAATAACACAATTGTGTCTTGAAAAAAATTGAAACCATTTATTGAATGACACATAAGTGTAAAGGCTTATAATCAATATTAGTGTATTAGCAAAGTCATTCTCTTGCAAATACTTTGCATCAGCTCACTTTTCTTGGTGTATCCTAAAGCAGTGATGCGGTTAGTAACCCAACAGAAGGGGAATCTACCATTTTGCTGAGGGTACAACATGTTTTAAAAGCTAAGGAAATTCTAGGATATAGTTAAAGTGTGTTTTAATGTGTTTTATTATGACACTATTATATATCTTGATTTTCATAACTAACAGCTTAGTGAATTAGCATACCAGAAACACCCACATTGCTGAGGTAAAATAATCATTACTATCTGGACATAATTAGCAGCACAGTGCTGACAGTTGTATCATTATAATTACTGCAGTAATATTTTACAAGTTCATTTTGGTCTATTATACTGTAGAATAATTGCCTTTGGAAAGAGAGAATATTTAAAGAATCATATGTTATAGCAAGATATGTAACAGTGTCACAGCTGAACTTAACATAGGCTAACATGCCACTTCTTAGGGATATCAGCTGGAAGATATGAATTTATGTGAAATAAAACTGTTTCTTTAAGTATATGTAGTTGTTTCCCTAATGCATTTTAGTATGTGTGTATATATAGATATATATTTGTTATAATAAATGTATGCAATACCATGCTGAGTAGCTGATACCTTATCTAGAGCTTTGTCACACACTTAAATCAGCCTAATTTCTTAGTGAGCACCATTTTTTACCTTTATTAATTTTAATGCATATTTAATAAAGATAGACATTTTATTAAAAAAACAATGTTATTGAATACATAATTTGACAGCCTATATAAAATTTCCAGTATAAATACATGAACATTTGTTAAAATTGCTGTAGCATCTGTGGGTTGTCACACATTAGCTTTATTATAAAAGTGAATTAGAAAATAAGAGACAGATGTCTGGCAGTGTTCCAGTGTGACCTATACTACTATAGTATTATAAATTAAAACACTGGTTCAAGGTCATTAGTCTTGTCACTTGCTTGTCATTTAAGACCAAAGAATTAATATAATTATTAAAGTAGTTTCAAAATGTTTTCCTTTATTTTTTTATTGACATAATGGAGGTATTTTCCATTTAAAATATTTTCAATTTTTTATTCTACTTTGGAAAAGACCTACAGAAATTAATTCTTCTTAAATTTTCAGTAAAACTGGCTTCAGTATTCACAAGTAGAACAGAGGAAAGCAGAAATTTGCAAAACTTACCTTTAAGGCCTTCATTCCTCTTTGAAGAGCTAGACAACATGACTGGAAAATCAATTTTCTTATTTTGAGCTACTGCTTCTTAATAATCTATGTGTGGCGATTTAATAAGAGTAATGATTGCAAAGTTATCAAAATACTGATAAACCATGCACACACAGATACTTCTAATAGTTTTGCAAATACTTAAAAATTAGAGTCTTCAGAGACATTTGTAAATTTCCTTATTTTCTTAAACACCGAAGACTCTGTGATCTTTTTTATTTTGATTCATTTGCATACGTGTGAAGAAAAAGTTTTACAAAGATTATGTTTCTATCTTCCATGTTTATTATATACAGATGGGGAACAGCAAGTACATGGAGATAAATGCTTTAGGATGGTGCTTTTATTATTGAGGAAGACATGGTAATCTGGTATGCTTAAAAGACATACATGTCAGGGAATGAAAATAACTAAATAGATAAAAAGACAGCTCTGTTGATATAGTTTGCAAAAGAAGAGCCAACACTACATTATGCATGCTTCTTCATGAATGCCAAATTTTCAAACAATTAGGCAAGGAAATTTTGGATATTTGCTCCCAAATGCAGAAATTGACATAGTAGGCAAATTGGAAACCTGACGGAATACTGTCAGTTGGCATCATACTGGAACATCAGGATGACAGATTTGGCCATAGCTGTGATGGAAGAATATTTATTAGATGTCAAGAGACCCTAAAATCAAATCACACTAATATACTACATATCTAAACTGCTATCAAATGCTATACATAATAAAATTGCAGGGCCTAAATAGAAAAAAAAAATAGTATTTGATCTGTACTACTGATTACACACCCAGGATGCTGATACTGTCTGGATATTTGCTAGGCTACAGTGGAGGCTATATGACAATAAGACAGCTTGTTAAGAAGAAAATGGGAAAATTCAAGTCTTTATGGCCTGGAGGGTGCTGTAGAATGCCATATTTGAAATACAAGGCAAACATAACTGCCTGTACAGAAAATTTTCAGACAGGTAAGAGGATATAGAAGGAAAAAGGAAGTTATTACATATGAGAACTGTTCACTCACAAAGCTGAGCTCAAGTCCAAATAAAAATTAAACACGAAATAAGATACTAAGAAACACTGCCAGATTAAATGTAAAAACAATACTTTAAAGAAGGCCAAAAAGAGTTGGAAGAACAGCTAAATGAAGGAAAAAAACCTTGTTACTAAATCTTGGTTAAAAAAGTCAGTAGCAGAAAGCCTTCCAGTAGTCTGGACTTACTGACAATTAAGCTATGAAAAAAATCCAAAGCATTCAAAGATAAAACACAGAAGAAAAATAAACCCTTTTCCTTAGCATTCACAAAGAAACTGAGAAGATTCTCATGGCTGAATTTTTCCTGGTGGGCAACTTCTCAAGGGAACTGACTGAAATAGGAGTTATTAAAGGGATTGTAGTTCAAACAGAGTGAACACTAGCAAAAATCAGAACCAAACTGTATTTATTCAAGACTTCCAAACTAAGTCACAACAGCTGTGTGTCATTGCTTTCTTAAAAGTTCCTTTATGCAAGTGGAGAGTAGCAAATTTGGTGTCCCTGGTCTAAGAAAAATTCAGGGAAGGCATGGAAATATTTGTACTTGGAAAATACAGCTAAATGTGATTTGCTTACATAAAACCAAATTATTCTTGTGTAAAGCTTCACCAAAAAAAAAAAAAAAATAATAAAATCAGGGTTTTGAGAACGTAAAGATCAAGTGATTTTGTTAAGTTGAACTTCTTAAAGACTTCCAGTGAAATTGGTCACAGAATCATACAACAAAACTGATTAGCCAAAGTGTGTTAAAGCTCACTTGTGGATTTAGAAAGTTTGCTTCTACAGGAAAGTTTTTTGGTAGTAGAGATGAAGGTCACTTGAAGACAACAGCAAAACTTCTTTGAGTCTGAGTGACAGGACAATAAAATGGCCAATGAAATTCAATACTAGTAGACATAACATGATGCATATAAGGAAAAAACAAATCCCAACTTACGTACAAAATGTGGTAATCTTTTCCATTAAGACATAAGGCTTTGAGTCACACTAATTTTACAGAAAATCTGATACTGTTGAGTAAAAAAAATTATTAACAATAAGCAGGAAAAAAACCTCCCCTGAAACAGAGATCATGCTCCTATGTATATTTTCTATCAATATATTGGTTACAGTATGCAGTTTTTTACTCTCTTGTTTCCCCTTCATTTCTCTCACAAGCACATAGTAAAACTGTAAAAATGTTGTGTGCAGACAATAAGGACTATCATGTTTTTCATTATTTTTAAATGAGGAATTATTCTTCACCTGAGGAGAGAGGGAGGGAGGTCTACTATTCAATCCTGAAAACAAAAATAATACCTGAGGAAGCATGGTATTATGATAGCAGTCTCTAACCAGGGGAGACATGGACAAGCCCATAACAAGTTCTTTTTGGGGTTTTTTTTATTTATACCTTGGAGGACATGAAAAAAGCTGGAAACTAGCTGTATTCAAAACACATAAATGGAGATATTTTTTCAGGATTGAATATTAGGCATCTGATATTTGTTGATGCTGAAATTTGCTGATGCCTGTAGGTGTAAAAATTTTAGCTTATGCAGGGCTCTAGAGGAGACTTGACAGCTTTTTGTTAGACATCCACAAAGGGTCATTAAATTCATGGGTATTATAATGTGGCTGTAAATATTTTGGATAAGAAAACAACTTCTGTTCCTTAGCCAATTACAGATCTTCTATTCCTTAAGCATTTATCTTAAGTCCAGGACCACTTATTGCATTCATTTTGGCCATTTGTACGTTTAAACTGCAGAAAATTACAGCAGAACTGAAGTCCAAGACCAGCATATTGTTTTGAATTGTGCTTCCATGTAAAGTAGCCCCCTTGAAATCCTTATCAATCAATCTAGCAAATTGAATAAGTGTTGTAAAAGTCATGTACAATAGGGGGCAAATTCCTTCCTAACAAATAAGTAGTCATTTTATATTCTAATATGCAAATTTATTGCCTACATTTTAATTATTAAAATCACAATTAAATGGCAAAAAAAAAAAATCAAATCTTTGTACAATTCAACATTGACGTTAGACTTCTGGATTCTAAATTATCTCAAATGGCCAAGAGATCATTGAAAACACAGGGAAAAAAATCAGTTGCTGTAGTTCAGTTTACACTGACTAAGATTAATGGAAGATACTTCAGAGATTTATATCAGAAGTGACAGCTCTTTAGAGACTGTTGACTATTCTTGCCAGCTTCGTGAAAGGAATTCTGTGTCAACCAGACTCAGACAACTGTTGGGCTGGGGGATGTAAAAGTGGAAGAAAATATCTGAAAGAGCAGGGGAAACCCCAGCTTTCTGGATTGTAGAAAGCAGTATAGTAACTGAACAAATTACTCACACACTGAAAGGATGAAATTAATTTTACCTATGTAAAAGTGGGTAAGCAGGAGGATAGCAACCAAAGTTGTGCCTATTTATTGTATCGTAGATGTGGAGAAGACCCTTCATTAAGGACCAGAAGATAGGACAGTCTCAAAGTGTGCAGAATCCTAGCTGAAGCTGAAACTACTCACTGCCTGCATTATTGATTCTTCTCAAAGCTTAGGCTGTGACACATCAACATTCTAATGACACACTGTTTATGTGTAAGATGGGAAAGAATAACCACTGCATCACTGAGAACATTAGTCTGAATGTGTGCCTCTCTCCATGAGGCTGTAGGACTAAACAAAAATGCCCAGCAAAAGTTCAGCCTTTTTATTTCCCAGAGAGCTCATGGTACTTCTGTGCCATATTAATCTCCATCTGTGGAGCCCAAACCTGCATCTCATACAACAGTCTTTGCCCTTGCCTTTAGATTTTCCTTTATATCAAACAGATACCTCACCTAATATTTCCAGTGTTTACCTGAAAGGGTACATGGGTAGAGAAGAATAAATAAAAGCAAAATTTAACTTTAAGGAAGGCTCAATGTAAAGGGAAAACATTTTCTGAAAAAATTTTTATTTCTTTCAGCAGGTTTCCCCAAGTTATGAGTGGACCCACACAAATATAAGAAGTTGTTTCTTTCTCATGAAAAAGTAGGAGTGTTGCATGGTGGATGCAGAAGTTGTAATATTAAATCCACAAGTATGGTTTTATGTATATGGGGTTTTTTTCATATTAACTAAAATGCATTTCAGAAAATGCAAAATAATACAATTTGATTTAAACTTGGATTTTACCGACCAATTTGGGAAACTGTGTGAAAGAAGTACAGAAGTAAAGCTTTAAGACTGATATTATATGATGAAAACTTTTAACAGATTTTGCATTACTACTGATCCTGAAACTATACCTTCTAAATGTCCTTTTATGTGGGAGAATCCTTCCCGGTCTTTAAGACTATTTTAATGATTGAGTGAAGTCTATAGAAATTGCATGAGTTTTGAGTCTGTCACAATCTTATTTCCTTCTGTTTAAACTTTATTGTTGTTGCTGTTGTTTCAGATTTTCTATATAAATAGCTTTATTTAACCATGAAAACTGGTTCCAAAGTATAATGTTATGAAAATGTTTGATGTTTGATGTGTAACTGTATAAAGGGCTGGATAGTTAGTATTTATTTAATGAAAATAAAATATAATAAGACAATAGAGAGGAAAAATTTAAAATATGAATATATAAAACATATTAATTACATCTTTAATAGTTCTGTATTGTTCTTCATTACAGAAACTAACAGAAATAACTTAATTACAAGCTTTTGGCAGCATAAAAGATTGTCTTCATCCCTGAACAGAGAAATATTCAAAGATATAAGTTAAGAGCTCCACTGGTTTAACTGAGTTATGAATTATTCCTCTTAGGAGTCTTCTGAGCATATCTCACTGTTCTCCCTGACAATATTGACAGAAACTGTTAATTTATGAGGCAGTAAGCAGCAGCAAAACTAACTGAACAGTGTTAACACCAAATAGACTAAAAAAATTTCCAGTGTTTTACTTAAAAGATATATATATGCTTTGTTTTATCTAGCTGCCAGGTAATCCACAACTATAAAGACTTTCTGCTATAATATTGAATAAACTTTTTTTTTTTCAATGTTTGTTTTTTTTCTTTTTCCTTGATAAATTTGTGATGAAAATACTTTCTTCCCCTGGACTAATTAATATATTGCTAAAGTATTGTCTTTTCCTATATGATAGACCATTCCTGACTGCTACTTTGATGTTACATATTTTGAGTCCAACCTTTTTGAAGAACTTATAATGGCGGAGCACGAAGTTTTTCATTACAGTAAAATTAAGGACAAACAGGGCCAGTGATATCACTGATATGGTGGAGAAGTGACTGCCTCTTTAGTGTTTTCTCCAAGGTCAGCTTTGAATATTTAGGAAGCATGATATGTCGAAGGAAGCCAGAGTGGAACTATGTAGTGCAAGATCTGTTAAGGAGAATGGAAAAAACCAAGGTAGCTATTCAGTTCTGAAAATGTCTCTCTTCTTTCTTTCTTCTTAATTTCTATGTAATCTCTTATTTTAAATTGTTACAGATTTCCTTCTTAGTTTGTATTTTTATAATTTAATCCATAAAGGACATATATAAAAATTCATCATAATACCTTATCACAAATAAATACACACTACATTGAGTATGCACTTCATCAGAGAGCTAAGCATGTGTTTGAGCTTTGTTCTGAATGAAGATATTTTCTACCTTGGAGCTTTATCCTAGTACTTGCCATTTCATCCAGATTCCTTTAAGCTTCCCATAAGAGATTAGGTTGCCTTTAATGGAAATGGGATAAGGTCCTAACTAAACTGGAATTACTATAAAGCTATATACCATGTAAATCAGGTTGTCACTTAGTTTAAAAAGTCATAGATAATACTAACATGCTCTTTCCTGAGGCAATAGTATCTGATTTAATATGGTAATGCTCTTACATCAAATACAGAGGAAGACCTTCATGCATGTACTTCCAGTTTATAAAAAGGTTGCTTTAAGGTTATCTTGAATTGCCATTACATTTTAAAAGAGAAATGTCAATATTGTTCTTAGGCAGAATTTCATTACTATTCCTAATATTCATTATAAATTTTCTTTCAGTAGACATTGAAGAGCATTTAGTATATAAAGGTTTTTTTGTGTTAAAAGATTTTCATCATTAATTTACAATAAAGTGTTAAAATTGCCATTTTCACCCTCACTAACCCATGAAATCAGTTGTCTGTCTGATTTATTGGGAGCTTAGCATATTTTAACAAATGAGATAGAGGAATAGATGCCTTACGAGAAATAAGTTTCCATTTTATAGATATAAAAATTCTCATAACAAATCAGTTCTGCCATGAAAATTATAAGCACAAGGCATACTGTGGATCATAAGATTTTTTTATGAGTGTTTGTAGGCTGAATATTTTGCTTTCATTACACTTTAGATGAGCAGAAAAGGTCATTTTTATTTATTGATATTTTTGGTCACATGAGAGCAATATGGTTACTGTCAAAATTCCAAGGAAGTATAAGAAAACCATTTGGCATCTCACAAAGAATATAAAATCATTATGCCAAGTGTATTACAAGTGGGGAATGCCTCCTGTGTTAGCAGCTAATGATGAAACAATAGGAAATAGAAAACCTATAGTAAAATAGTATAAAGGACAGACTATAAGACTGATCATATAAGGTCCTTGAGACATAAAATTACATCAGAGAAACCTATTGAAAATATGTCAGAGTAAAGACTCCTCAGATTCATCACTAGTATAATATTTTTTGGCAACAGGAAAATATCTTTGGCATTTTTTAAGGTATAATTGTTTTAATGGATAAATATAATATCAATGTTATAATTAGCTGAAACATTATGGAAAAGAAATCCATTGAAAAACATGATAAGTACTTGAAGAAAGTCTGAGCAAACAATACAGACATATAGGATATTTTCAATGGTAACGATAATTTAAGGTATACAAAATATTTACCACAAATTCATAGAACATATTCTAGTTCAACATTTGATATAAAATATGTCAGATTTAAATTTTGAACAATTTTTTAATAAAATAAATAAAATTTCTAATGTTACACTCTCTTTCTGATATACTTCTTTAAAATACCTTTGAGTCTCACTGAACCCTTTGGGTTTCAGAGCAGAAGTTACTTATCTCTTAGGGTACGCTTGAGTTTCACTCTAAAACAGTACACAGACTGCCATTCCCTGCACCTCAAATAAGATTTAAGGAGCTTCCATCATCCTGCTTTCTCGGTTTTTAAAAACTGGAACATACGCCTTCAGTGGTTCTTATGACCTCCCTATAAGACACATGTGCAGCTCCTCAGTTTCCCAAAGCAGGGAGGGCACTGTCCAACCTAATGAGTCTGACCCCTTACCTATCTGTTGTCTTGGAAGGACAAACATGCCTTTGAAAGTCCATAAAGAACATTTTCCCCTTTTCCTTTCCAGGTCTAAGATATCATTTGCCTTGTTTTTCAAGGGCCAGCAAACACAGTGTGCACTTCACTATTGAGTAATGTCTAATCCCATACTTTTTGATATTTCATAAACAGATAGAATGACACAATTCTTCTTAATCTATCAATTTAATGTATCTACGGCATTTGGCTGAGAGTCATACATGTAGAAATAAAATGCTCCTATATCACCAATTGAATTCTGAGATCATCAGGGCCAAAGCACATAAACATCAACAAGGGAGTTATATAGTGTATGCTTCAGCCAGCCAAATGCCATTGCTTTATAGAATTATACAGTATTTAAATTGAAAATTATTTCTAAGTGTTAGAGCATTTATTAGTGAACATTCTGGCTAAAAAAGCTTTAAACACCATTTTGCTGTGTCTCAGTGCTAGGAAATGAGTGTGCACTAAGAAGCAGTCAAACAATGTGAGTTACTCATCATTAATGTAGTAAGAACTGAAAATAAATACACCCAAGTAAGTCACTGTTTGCACTGCCCAGAAGTGAATAGCTAATGAAACTGAGAATCCTGCCTAATTTTGCATAACTGTAAGATAATCAAACATAAATAAAAAAACAAGATGTATAAGGTTCTAGAATTTTCCCCAAATTTACCCCAAAAATTGAAAAAAGTTTTTATTTACATTTATCTAAAATGTCTGATTATTTTATGTCCTAGAATATAAAATCTTACTACTTTCTGAAGGTCTGGTGCATTTTATTCAGACGAATAACACCACTGAAGTTCACTCAACAGGAGAAGAAGATATAAAATTAAATTAAAACTAGAGAAGAGAGCTGTTTTGTCAGGCTTCATGATCATTCCTATAGTGTTTATTCAGGGTGTTTCAAATGAAATTGGGAGATTAAAGTGGCTCAAGCCACTATCTGATCTGGATTAGAAAGCTCAGAACATTTCTTGTTCTGCTTTCATTTCTTTTTATTAGATGTGGCACAAGGAATTCAGTGCATCAGATCTCCTGACAGCAACCAGGATTTGGCACTGCAGAGCCTATAGGGATGCTGTGGGATGCCAGTGTCAAAGCAAGAGGTTGCTTCTTGAGAAGGAAGATACCTTTAGACATCTTACCATGCTCATCACCAAATTTCCAATAAATCAGTATTTGTACTCTCCTGAAAAGGGACAGCATTCTCATTCAATGTTTTTTTTCAGTGCTTACAAGTATTGTCAAGGTTGATAGCTTAATGGAGAATACACTGCTTGGGCATAATACTTTCTGTCAGCACATTTTGCTCACACTTTTAGTTTATGTATAGCACATTTTTAATCTTTGAAGAAATAATAGAAATCCATCTCAAGGCAAAAGAAAAAAAAAGGGGGAAAGAGAAATGTGGTAAAAGCCAAAAGTGTTTGAAAATTGAAAACGAGTTTGTTTTAATGCTTTTCTGCATAAGCCATCATGGAGATAAAATTGTCATTAACTGGGACTCAAACACATTGCTTTAAAAAATACTAATGGTGTCAGACTTCCTTTGGTGCAGAAGCAAGAAGAGTTTCAGTGTCCATGGAATACACACTGCTCGATTTTTCTTCTCAGTTTCTTAACACAATGGGTACTGTGATAGATACTGTTATTATTCACAAGTGTATTTATGTGTTGAAGTGTGCTGTATTTTGCCTTTCATTTGAGAAACACAACATCTTTCTTTTTTGCTGAGAACAAATGTCAAGCTAGTATTTGTATACGGTTCTGTTGCTCCCATTTTTTATTAAAATTCATCTCTCTCATAACCAATGAGTTCTACTATGACGACAGAGTATGTCTTTTAATCCTTGCAGCATCAAACTTTCAGAAAAGGTGTGTTTCGCTACTGATATAGTATTTTAAAAGCTGGCTTGCTTATCAGTAGAACCATGGCTTACTTTTTATGGGTCAAGAGATTTTCGAAAAAATAAATAAAGGCATAATGGTACATACTGACAAAAGAAGTAAGAAGTTAGAGAAAATCTACTTCTAACAAGAGGTTCATTGACCTCCATATGGTAAAAAAAAAATTCCCCTGGTCAGCTACAGAGCATTGTTTCTTGCCTATCTCAGCAGTTACTAATACTTTGCTGAAAGTTTCGATTGAGATGTGTATTGATATATCCAAAGACAGAAGATACAGAAGGGAAATAGCAGTTTGTAAATTACACTGTAAGAATTTTTTTTATTAACCATTACAGAATAGACTTCTGAGGGTTTTCTGAAAACTGTTTCATAAAGATTATCGATATGTTTCTTAATTATATTAATAGCATAGTAACTTCTCTATAAATTAATCAGGACTGGAAAAATGTAATCACAGTCTTATTTTTAGTACTCTTGAGTTTTGACTAAATTTTACCAAGATCTGTATAAGAATTTTTGATTTTGAAATGAGTCTAAGATTCCATATCTGCATAAACACATACCATATATATCTGCTAGATGAGGAACAAAGCATGGAAACTAATGATCCTTACTGATTTGTCCGAAGAGTACCTCTAAGTTTGTATATTTAACTGGATTGTCTGACACTTTCAAGTCAAAATTTCTATTAATAATACACTAAAATTCTCCTTAGTATTCTAGGTGTGTAGTCCCTCAAAAATTAATGAACACTGTTAATATAAATTAAAAATATCCTTCTGGATGAACCAAATCATACCTTGCTACCAGTATAGTTATATGCCTTGAAAGGGCCTATTATGTGTATTTACTGATGCCAAAAGCATTGTTGCAGTCTCTATGAGATGATGAGATTTTATATTGATGTTAATTGTGCTTTTACGGTAGTTACAGTTTTCCCAGCATGATTAAAGTAAAATACAACACTAAAAATTTTGAGGCACAGCAAGACCTTTGTGAGGCAGCAATCTTGTTAACTACTGATGAAAATTGTGTTAAAATATCTGAGACAAAAAAACATCAAGATCTGAGAAGATACCAACATAATATGTTCTTTTTCTTCTCTTCAAAGTGTCCCCTATTGTATTATATATTGCATATTGATAAGTGAAACTTGCTTAATAACTAAGTCATTTGTGCATGGCTGAAAATCAGATAGGTGAAAAAATTATTTTCTTTGAGGACAAGTTAAAGGCATCTCTTTTGGTGTTGTAAATCAAATTAATATTCACAAAATCAATCCAATTATTTTTTAGTGCTATAGTTCAGGTTCAGTCTAGAATAGAGCTCAAAATTCATTACAGGTTCACTGCACATGGGATCTGCTAAATCAAGAGTGTTTAGAAGTGTGCACAGTAATTTAGGACAGTTCAACAATTTGATGGAAGCTTAAATTCCTAAGAATTAAATTTATGTATGGGAAAAATTATTGACTATCCATTAGCTGTAGCACGTGTATCCGAGTGGAATAGTCTGGACTGGATTTAGAAGGTGCTGTCTCTCCTGTTCAATTCTTCCTTTTGGAAGAAACCTCCTGTCATTATACCAAGAGCAGTTTATGTTCTGTAAGTGTAAATCTAAAATAAATTAACTTCGGCAAAATTACTGTACCTTTACATAGACGTAACTAAGGGTAGAATTTGACAAAATTTCCCACATTGTCATGATTCTGTCCAGTTAATTCTAATAACAGACTATTTCTCTGAAGGAATCTGGAGTAGTTTCAAATCTCATACAAAATAATAATACCCATAAAATGATATACCTATTATTAAATGGAAGCATTTTCATGATAGTTTACCAGGAAACAGCTGAAGATGCAGTTACTCTAATACCTGTGAAATCTGTTACACTCATTAGAGATGATTTCCAAGCTGTAACACAGCTAAGACTTCAAGGATTTGCAGAGTGAAAGGCAGAGACTACAGTTCTAATTTGTGTAGGATTAGATAATAGAGGATTTTACATTTTTGTTGAATTCAATTGGTGCTTTAGATAGTAATTTCTATTTTAGGAATCTGAAATGAAAACAGAGATTGCAGTGATCACTCTGTTATCTAAAAATTATTAATGCCATGTATGTTCAATGAGACAAATATTTCCTTTTCATGAAGCTCAAATGAAAAAATAAATAATTCAGATGTTTCAATGTATCAAAAAGACAATATAAAAACTATTCATTTAGCTTTATGTAAGACTAAAACTTTCTTAATAAACTCATGTGGTTATTTAAGCTTTTAAATGAGGTATATTTTCACCTACTGTGAACCTAAATCTACCTTATTCCTAAAATATTGTTCAGCTTGTTAAATGCCACATGTTTTCTTGACCTGAGTTAATTAGACAAATAATTCTTTCTGTCATCCCATTCAAAATTTCTTTATTTTCTGGATTGTACACCTCCTCTGCCAAATGTGTTTGTTTCATTCCTCAGATATCTAAAATATTTCCAGTATATATTCTCAGTAATTTGAAAGGTAAAAAATTGGTCAGCATCCAAATGAAAATCAAGATTTTGGAAATAACAACTTTGTATTATTTGAAAATAATCAATATTTAGGCACCTACTTTTTTCATTTTTTTAGGGGTCTCCATGGAGCCCCAGTAGTATCTAGCATTTGTGTGCACATGGTTAGAAGGCAACAAGACATTTTCATGTTGTTTTGGTCTTCAACCTACTATTTTTTATGACTACAGTCATTTTAGGAAATAAATATAACAGCCTTGTGACAACTCCATCAGCTTGCAGATTACTGCTAAAATATATAAATCAGGTCTAAGGTTTTGTTGTCTTTTTGCTTAGCTTTTGAAAGAAATTATTCAGCTAGGGATTCATGGGGTTTTTGTTGTTGTTGTTGTTGCTGCTACTAATTTTATATTCCTCCCCTCACTGGGACTGACTTTAATTTTTTGTGCATATTTAAGCTCACCACAATTAGTTTAATATGCTGCAGTATCACTAGAATTTAAACTGTTTAATATTTTGTCCCTGAGTTTTGACTTGCCTAAATTGTATCACTTTTTCTTTCTTTTTAACAAATGTACTTTTAATGCTAAATAGTAGAAGTGAGAGAATGAGCCCTATGACATAATTTTTGATACAGTCAGTAAGCATACACTTTTTAAATTGTGCCTGTTGCAGTTTGGTGTAAATCCTAATATTTTTTGTATGTGGCAATATATATTTGGGAGTGTACAGTGATGAAAGCAGTGAAATACCTGTTAGTCCTATTACATATTTCTAATGCAAGTAGATTTTTATGCACAAAGCTACACAGTTGTAAACAAGCCTTACAATGAAAGAAAACTCTACTATATAAAAATGTCTTACTAGGGATTTGCAAAGCTCCTTACAAATGTTCTTTTGAGTTGATTCTACCTTTAACGTAGTGTCCTGGCAGTTGCAGAGTTTTAGAGGGAGATTTTTTGTGTTTGAGTAACATCACAGGGTAATTTAACAATTACCTTTTAGATGCATATGAAACATCTGAAATAACTTTAGATGAGTTGTACCTAGATAACTCAGGTAACAGGTAACATATACTGCACTTTAACATCAGCTTCTCCTTTTCGTCTTTAGCTGGTGGACAGTATTGCTTTCACCAAACTAATGAAAAACATTGTATTGACTTATTCATGTTGCTGTTGTTCTTGTGAACATAAACTTTTTTTTGTGGAAACATGAAAACATCTACGTTATTCTTATATACACATATATATGAACATCTCATATTAACAGCAGTATCTGCTAAAGATTCATGACTGCCTAGATTTCAAATTCATATCATAGAGAAGAAGAGCCATAAAACTGTAAAATATGTCAAGTCTAGGCTGTATTTTTGGTTCACTTGCACAGAATCACAGAACTCTGAACTGCACCCCAGAACTCAGCTTAGCTTCCCCTTCATGGTTGCTGTCAGGATTCTGAGAGAGTAAGAGCATGCAGTTTTAAGAAAGAAAATGTTATTATCTGCTTTGTGATGCTGATTTTTTTGGCATTATAAACTCGGATGGATACTGTGATCTGTTTTTTGCCATTTGGCTTATCACCATTTGCATCACAGATGTTCAGGTGTGAAAGCTGATGTCAAATGTTTTAGATTTCTCAGTCTGAAGATTTTTTCTGATTCTAATAAAGCACAAAAAGAATGTGAAAATGTATCAGTATGAGTGTTTTACTGTGGTAAACAAACACATCATTGAAATAATAGGACTTTGATGTGAAACATAGTCCCACAGCAATAATAATCTGAAGACATAATAATGACTAATTTAGTGATCACACAAATTTCACAAAGCTTTCAAAGCTTTTTGGTTAATAAGTGTACTCCTTCAGGAGGGAAAAAAAAGCATAAAAAAACACCAACCAATGTTTTTTTAAAGCATGAGCAAAGAAGGGCAAGATGATAAGAGGGAAAATAAATTGTTATGTCCTCACAAAGCTTTTCCTTTAACTCTTTTGTAAATACAAATAGAAAACCTAGCTTGTACTGTGTGCACTGAACACTACACTGCCTGTTGTTAAATGAAGCGGTGGAGGTCAGGAAACTTATGAGGCATAAAAGGAGTAAGATTAAAAAGAGCATAGTAAAGAGAAAATCAAAAAAGTGGTTCTGATATGGTGCAGAATATTTTTGAAAGCCGAACCTCTTTTAGAGTACAAATTGATTCAATAAATTTCAAACATGATTTAGTACCTTTGATCCTTTTCAGTGAATATAATTCCACAGGAAAAAATGTTTTGCTGAGTTGGAATGCCAGTAGGGAACAAATGAAGTAGGACAGAGTATGCTTTGTCCAGAAATTCAGTGGCTTAATTAGAATGAGAGAACTGATTCACCCATTTAAGAAAATACAACAATAAATGCTCCTTTCAATCTCCTTTGATTTGGGCATTTAAAGAAGAAGCAATGGTGAAACATTGCCCTAGATGTTTCCTGTATTGTCAGGCCTTATATGAGGGAGATTAAACAAATATTCCCATGTCTGTGTGGAGAGCTGAGGAACAGATGATTTTCAGAAAGCAAGCACCACTTTGGGTGATAAACGATTTCATCTACTAGAGCATCCTGACTTTACATATCTGCTGAACAATACTGCAGATGTTTAAAGGTAGCAAAGATCCAGACATCTTTAAGTGAATGAAGTTCCTGTATTATCACCTGGTATTTCATGAATATCTTTTGAGTTTCTTGTATAAGCTCCCAAAAAGGAATTTGAAACAGGGTGTGTACATAAATGCACACACATGTTTTTATATACATTAAACATACATATATACATTTATATAGACATTAAACATACACATATGCAACATGTATAACAGATTCTATAAAACCTCTACAATATGCATGTTTGTTTGTTTGTTTGTTTTTCCCAAAAGATATATGCCTTCCAAATACAGTATTGAAATACAATAAATCAGAGGGGAAACAGTCTAAGATGGTTCTGGAGTGTATAGAAAATAAGCTCCTCACACAGGTGATGAGTGAGACAGCTAAAAAAGGCACACTGTTTGGCCTGTTTTTTCTGAATGGGAAGGGGTGGTGAATCATACTTGGAGGCCATCCTCACCACAACAAGCATGTATAAAGTTTTTGTTTCTCACAGAACTAAGGTAGGGATCAGCAGAATTGCTGCAATGGACTTCCAGATGGCAGTCTTTGGAGTGTTTAGGAGTTTAGTTGAGAGACTCTCTTGTTAGGCAGTCCTAATTGGCAAAGAACTCCAGGAAGGCTGGACATTCTCCAAGAAGGAAATATTAAAGGTACAGGAGCAGACCATCCTCACGTGCCAAAAGACAAGCTGGTGGGAACGACTGGTGTGGTTAAATAGAGACCTTTCACTGGAACTCAGGGAAAAAAGAGAATTTTCTGCATAAAAAACAGACTGGATGGCCAGGCCAAAAGAGTTATGATGAGTGAAGAAAATCCAGTTGGCAGCTGGTCATAAGTGGTGTTCATCAGGGGTCAGCATTGGGGCTAGTTCTGTTTAATATCTTTATCAATGATCTGGTCCAAGGGGATCGGGTGCACCTTCAGTCAGTTTGCAGAGTACACCAAGCTGGGCAGGAGTGCTGATCTGTTAGAGAGTAGGAAGGCTCTGCAGAGAATTATGGACAGACCAGATCAATGGGCCTCAGTCAAGTGTCTGTGTACTCTTTTGGGACCCTCACTATAAGAAATACACTGAGGTGTATTGGATCACGTATGTATGGATCATGTCCAAAGAAGGGCAACAAACCTCTAGAGAACAATTCCTATGAGGAGTGGATGAAGGAGCTTTTGTAGTTCAGCCTGGAGAAAAGGCAGCTCAGGTTCTACTTAGTGAATAGTTCACCTCTCCAAACCATGGATGTCTCCAAGGAATCACTGCGGGCGACAGTGTCAAAGGCTTTGACAAGGTCCAGACAGACAACATCCATGGTCTTTCCTTCATGATTAAAGTAAAAGTGAAGTTAGCATAAGAAAACACCATCATATTCTTGGTTCATATTCTAAGGCGGGAAACACTGAACTGCAACAGAAATAAAATGTTAATTAACATCAAGAGGTAAGCAGTCAACGTGTGCATTGAAAGACATATCTGAACAATTTTCACACAACATAAAATAGTGAGAATTCTATCTCTCTTTTGCAGCTAGCTATATTAAACAGTACTAAATAGTAATGAACCAGTGAAAATCCCAGACTTTTTCATGATGTTTTGTGCCCCAGTGTAGAAGAATCTTTTTTTTGGTGAGGGAACAGAACTCTTGAGAAGATGTCTTGTATTTTTTGTATATATGAGGGAGTCTTTGTATACTTTTCAAAAAAGTCTTAGCTTCAGAAATCAATGGCAGTGCACTGGACTTGAAATTAATGAACACAGAATATCCTCTGTATTCTCCCCTAAGCTGACATTTTAATTTTCCTGGTACTTGTAACTAGTGGTCTCACTTGTAGTATGAACTACACAGTCAGAGTTTTCTAAATGCTGTTATCTTCTATCTATTTTGCTACTAATGTCACCACAAAAAATTTTTCTCTCAATTTTCTTTCTTTCTTCCTTCTGCCACTTCCTCCACTTCCTTCTGCCACTTCCTTCATTTTTTTCTTGATTTTTTCACTGTTCTGCTCCTTTTCTTTCCAACTACAATAAATACATTAAAAGACACACACTATCCTCCTACTCTGTTTATAATTTTGTTCTTTTTATTAATCTGAATCTTGAAAACAGACTAAAGATGTGGTTGCTACTTGTATTATCAATCACAGTAGACACTCTTTACTTCATACTTTATTTAAATCATCCTGGCTGTGGTTCATACATATCATGTTGGCTTGAACCAGGTTAAAATTGAATTAAGAGCACTGTTGTGTTCTGAACCTGTTCAACTCGGCTGGTTTGAAGCTGCACCTCTTCTTTCACCTGCAGAGAAGTTAAATGCAGACAAGACTTAATTTTGTGTCCTAGACATGGGCCAGCCACATAATTTGAGTTTCCAACTGTCAAAAATCCAAGAAGTGGAAAAAACAGTAGTGACAGATAAAAGGAACTAGGAACAAAATTCTGAAATTGCATTATCAGAAAGCAGGGCTTATTGTGTTAGTTGGGCACCTATGTTAACATTTATGAACAAGAAGAAATGTAGTGCAGAAATCACAATAGACAACTAGATTTGGGAGTTATCTGTAAAGATTTTTCTTTAAGAAAGTAGATAGTCTGAACTATCTTTGAGCAACTGGCATAAAAAACCATCTTGGTTTAGGAGATGCAGAATTGGTGAGGAATTGTGGGTTTTGTTTTTCCCCCAGTTTTAATGAGAAGAGTTAGTTTTAAGTCTATAGTCTACTTAAAAAAAAAAAAAAAAAAAAAAAATTAGGCTTGCTAGCATTATAGGCACCATTGAAATAATTGCTCCATTTCCAGTAGGGACTTCACATTATAATTAACCAGTAGTGATTTGTATTGAAAATGAATCATATTATGGCTACTGTAATCTGGTCTCCTACAGCAAGTGAGACAGATGGTTCATTTTTTAAAGGTATAAATGAGAATATTAATATAATAAACATTAGCAAAATCCAGTATATTTATGATACCTTTTTCTGGAATATGTATTTTAAGTCTATTTTTGGGTATAAGAAATGTATTTTGACAGTTACCTTATAGTTTAAAGGTCTTCTAAAAAAAATTAGGTCCTTGGGATCCATCCTTCTAATTTAAACTGTTCTCATAAAATATTACATTACAGAGGTGTTTTTACTTTTAATGAAGACCAAAAAGGAGGTAAACTGTGAGAAAAAAAATTCTATGAAATAGATTATGATATTTGAAAAAAATAAAGTAATTTTGGAACACTGTAGCACAAATCACTTTTGTACTCAGAAAAATATTGCTTTTCCAAATAAATGAAGTGATATTGAATTGGATCATTATATACTACAAAATGGACATTCATCTTTATTGCTGAGAGTTTTAAGGACTCATAGTACAATCTGGATACTTTCTTCTTGGCTGACAGCTGTTTTCTGCATGCTTATGCAATTCACTGCTATGCCAAACACAGATATTTGTACTGAGCACATCTGAGGAGTTGATTTGCTTTGCAGCAGCCTATATTCTGCTGGTTTTTAAGTAGGTGAACAAAAGAATGCTGATAACACACCAATATCTTGGGTATTGCAGAATAGGGCTTGCACACCATCAACACCTTCTCTGTTTCTCCCCATCTCCTCAGTTAACAGGATGTGGGTGGGCAAGAGATTTGGAGAGATAGAACTGGGACAGACAATCTGAACTGATTAAAGAGGTACTCCATGCTACGCAACATCATGTTCAACAACAAAAATAGGAAGAAGCTCTTTGAAAGGAGCCATTGCTTGGAGACTTGTGGGGCATCTTTGTTGGTAGTGATTTTTGGTCCACTTGTGTTTTTTATAGATAAGCCAAAGGTTTGACCATGTCAGTTGCTGGAGTCAAGGCAACTCTCATAAACAAGTCCAAGTTACCTCTGCAAAGATCATATAAACTATATGCTAAATATTTCCTTCCCCCTTTCAATAATCAAACGGATTACAAGCTGATACAAGAATTTAAACCATTAATAAAGGAAAAATTCAGCCCATATTGACTCATTAGCAAAAAAATAATTAGTTTAAGACCTTCAAATTGGGGTCAAAGGTGTAAAGCAACTTCACATCCTAAAAAAATAATTATACACATTGAGCGAAGGTAGGATTTATAATTGAATTGTCTGTTCTGGTTAATGAGATAATTAGTGTGTTCCAGTATCATTTCATACTGTGGTAATATATGTATAAAATAATGCAGAAGGACATTTTGAAGTTTAACAATAGTAGTTCAAACTTATATGCTGTTCAAATAATATATACAATACTGAAATTGGGGTGAAGATGAAGGTTTGTGACTTTGGATATCGGATAATGAGATAGCCTTCATAAGGTCGTATTTCTGGCTTAGCAAATTCTCAGTGGCATTGAACTTCATTAAAAGAGCTCTTGGGATACATCTACCAAGGACAGCTCTTAGATGTAGGACAGAAAATTCTGGTCAAGTGCTCTAATATGCTGAAATCTACAGAAGTCTTGGGCATGAGGGAACAGTAACAGGCTTTTAGGAAAGAGTAAACAGGTGGGAAACTTCGTCATAATTTTACTTGAACCAAAGTGGCAAGCTGTTTGAAAAACAAAACCAGAAACTCTATCTATACATAAAACATGCTATTTTTTTGTTGTAGGCTTATGCTATTTGCTTTATCTTGATGAACTGGACATCATACTGTAGTGCAAAGGGTTCATAGTTTCAAATAAAACTATAATTAGGAATGAATGGGTAGAGACATATTGGGAAGTTGGTAGAAAGACCAATCTTAACATAAGTTAACTATTAAATAAGCAGGACACAAAGTGACCAGGAAAAACAGGCTGTGTTATTCCAATGACAGAGTTGTGATGCATGTTAAAGAAAGTTTTATTTTAATCACTTTAGTGAAGCAATGCTATCAATGACTAACATGAAATCTACCTAAAATAAATGGAGCCTCAAGGAAAATACTGCAGTATTAATTTTATAGCAGACAAGAGAGATATATTTCAGTTGGCACAGAAATTATTTAAAAACACAATAGTAGAAGACTACAGAAAATGAGTGCTACCTCTCAAAAATACTTAACAAAGGTCAAAATAAATCATAATTCCCTTCCCTTCCCTTCCCTTCCCTTCCCTTCCCTTCCCTTCCCTTCCCTTCCCTTCCCTCTCCTCTCCTCTCCTCTCCTCTCCTCCTTTTCCCTCTTTCTTTCTTAAGTGTGTACTCAAATATTGTACAAAACTGAAGTATTTACATAGAGATTGTAAAGCAAGTTGACCAACTGCAAGAGGTTGCCCATATATGCTGTAGTCATCCAAGTACTTTAAAGGGAATATATATTAAATGCTAGTTGTGCTATGAAATTGTAAAAAACCTAAACAACAAAGCTACAACAAACACGGCATCAGTTCTAAGGACTGAAGTATGACAAATATCATACTTGTTTTAAATAAAGGATTGAGTGTATCTGCGGAAGAGTATTACTCAGTAAAGCTCACAAATGTACATGGCAAATTAATAAAAAGCTAAAATAATGAATGTTGATAGTGGACATGTAGTACTAGGAAATGGCACAAGGCTTAACAGCATGCTTATTAAAAAGCCTTACATATTTTTTGGTTTCTTTGAAAACATCAATAAATGTGAATAAATTGAATTTTGTTGGCAGGGTATCTGCAAGGTCTGTCTACGAAAACTTCTTCAGGAAATTTTGCCGGAATATATGATTCAATACAATGTGATATTATTACATGGAGACAAAAACATAATTACTTGAGTAATTGGCTAATAATTGATCAATAATTGGCTAGAATCTTTGACTCAGAGGTGAGGCGTGAAAATATATTTTTTAAAACGAAAGAACGTCTTTGCTTGGACACACAATATTCAACAGATTTGGAAGTAATCTTAAAATTGGTGTGAATAATGAGGTGATAAAATTTGTTGGTAGTTCAATACAGTAAGAAGGAAATCCCACTGTGAAGGATTACAGAAGTTACTGCATAATCATGTGGTGTATAAAATCCAGATCAGATTTACTGCAAAATGATACAGTTGGGAAAACTTCACATAAAGCAAATGGGCATTGATCTGCCCTTTGTCCTCAGGAGTGAAATCTTTATGTTATAACAGATTGTTCCACAAAAATGTGACCTCTGTGCTCAACAGTGGGCAAAGCACAAATTAAGTGCTAAGTACTAATCATGAAAGGGAAAAAACCAAACAAGAATACATTTTTAGCTCTCTGTTTAAATAAATAAATATTTGTATATATAAATAAATATAAATAAAGAATCACAAGTGTCACAATGTTCTGGCTTTGGCTTGGGTAGAGGTAATTTTCTTTACAGTAGATAATAGGAGGCTATGTGGGGTTTGTGCTGGAAACCGTGTTTGTAGCACAGGGGTGTTTTAGTTATTGCTGGGCAGTGCTTGCAGTGTCAAGGCCTTTTCTGCTCCTCACAGCACCTCCAGTGAGCAGGCTGGGGTTGTGCAATTTGGTAGGAGACACAGTCAGGACAGCTGACCCCAACTGACCAAAGGGATATTCCAGCCTGTATGCATCATGCTCATCACAGAAAGATGAGGAAAGAAGAAGGAAGGGGGAAATGCTTAAAGCAATGTCATTTGTCTTCCCAAGTCACCGTTATGTGTGATGGAGCCCCATAGTGCTTTCCTGTCACCATCTGAACATGTGCCTGTCCATGGGAAGTTGTGAATGAATTCCTAGTTTGCTTTTCTTGTGTGCACAACTTTCAGTTTCCCTATTAAACTTACTTTACATAACTCATGGATTTTCTCACTTTTCTTATTCTCTCCCCCATTCCAATGTGAAGGGAGTGAGAGACCAGATACTAGCTGAGTTTCCATCATGACATATAAGCCTCAGGAAACGGTGAATATGTGTGAATCTAGCATCTCTTCCACATTGTAACTTGGAAAATTCTAACTAAAGTAGTAGGAAACAGGCTAGAAACAAAAGGGCATTCCTCTATGAAATTAGGTTGTGAAACTGTTTGCTATGGCATATTCTTGATTAAGACAACTTACAGAGACTGAAGAGGAAGCTGAATAGTTTCATGGAACAATCATCCATTGAAGGTTACAAAACTTGTACCTGGCCCTAATATGCTACTCGTTGAAGGATAGGAGTAAGTTCAGAAAATACTTTCCCCACTTATCTCCTGTAGCTTTTACTGGAGGCAGATAACCCTGTTGATCCAGTACAGGTGTTCTTGAGGAGTTTTTCGTGGGGTTTTTTTCATTCCTTCATGAACCACAGGGAACATTTTTTTTCTTGTGATTAGCTGTAATAAGTCGAATGTGGCACAAGGCTTCATATTCATTTCTAGGTAAATAAAGGTATGATTTCAGATTTTCTTAGAAAGATAATACTTTTAAATACTAACTTCAAAATATCCAGAAACTGTAGGAAATTTATTGTGCTTTATGTGCATATCTCTTCATAAGTCTTGTGAGCAGAAGTAAGCAAATTTACAAGGCTTTGAAGTGACCAGAAGCTATCCTTCCATAGTAATACAATGATGAGGTGAAATTCAATACCCAACCTTTCAGTAGCAAAGTGTCAAAAAATATTGAAATGCACCCTACATATTCTAAAAATATGCTGTCTAGATATATACTTTATGACCCATAATTAATACTGTTGTGCCTATGCCACTGTCACCCACAGTAGGTAATGATCTTGCTCATAAATGCTAAGAGTTATTGAATTTGTGAGATAGTAAATTCATGAACCAACGTAGTAGTGAGTTAGAAACTTAGCAAATTAGACCAATCTGTTGAAAGGAGATTGCCTCCTCACGTCATTACACTCAACACACATTTTATGCAAAGAATAACCCAGGAGTCTTGGTGGACCAGGAGGGCCAATGGTATCCTGGGGTGCATCAGGAAGAGTGTGGCCAGCAGGTCAAGGGAGGTGATTCTGCCCCTCTACTCAGTCCTAGTGATGCCACATCTGGAGTATTGTGTTCAGTTCCAGTCCCCACGATTCAAGAAAGAGAAGGAGTTACTGTAGAATGTGGATGATCTGGGGTCTGGACCATTTTTCTTGTGGGGAGAGACTGGGAACTGGGTCTCTTAAGTCTAGAGAAGAGCAGACTGAGAGAGCACCTCATCAATACATATAAATATCTCAAAGACATTTGTTAAGAGGAGGGTGCCAAGACTCTTTTCAGTGGTGCCCAGAGACAGGACAAGGAGCAGTGGCCATAAAGAAAAATGCAAGAAGTTTCATCTCAACATCAGGAAGAACTTCTTTCATTGCAGGTGGTAGAGCACTGGAATGGTCTGTTCAAGGAAGTCATGGAGTCCCCCTCTCTGGAGAGATTCAAACCCCAAGTTCCTGCTCCAGGTGACCCTGCCTTGACAGAGGAGTCAAACTAACTTGTCTCCAGAGGTCCCTTCTAACCTTAACCATTCTGTGATTCTGCGATTATATGTGTTGGTTTTTTTTTACTTTATATTGATAAATACAAAAAAAAGGTAAAAATCTTAAGCAGAAATTAAAGTAGAAATAGTTGTAACTGAAAGGGGAAAACCCCATAATTTCCAAAAGAGTACTGCAAAATGAAAAACTAGTGAAAGCCTGGGATGTTATTTTTTTCCTATATCATAGAAGTGAATGGAAATAAATTCAAAAACATTTTTTAAAATGGTTAACACAGCTGTTGCCACTGTCTTGTGGTGAGATATTAGTTTAAGCAAAAGTCACAAAAGGTACAGACAAAAACTAAATAGGGACAGATTTGCACTGTAAAAGCAGAAGCAGCAGAGTTCATGTTAGTAAAGCTATATTCTATATGCTATAAAGTGAATTAGAATATATTTTTCAGAGCGCCTGAGTGGGCAAAGGACAGGCTGACTGTTCTTACAGGGCTATTTAATCTTTAAATTCTTCCATGTTATGATTAATGGTCATTGAGCTGACTGTATACACACTGTTCTTTTCATATCAATGTTATAAACTACAACGATAGGATTACTGTCAACTGCTGAAATTCTGCTCAGTCGATCACCTTCCCTTGCATTTTTCCTGCTTGTATGTTGCACATTTTTTCCTTGGTAGATTTCTTTTTTCCTTTTTCTTTTTAACTTGTTGAGAAATCCATAAGTGACTTTTTTTTTTTTTTTTTTTTGCTAGGGCCAATATGTTTAAGTTGTTTGTTCAGAAATTATATTAATAAACCTTGTTTCTGTCCCTGTGTCAGAGTAAAATAACCATAAACCTGCACCTATGCAAACATACACTTCACATCTGACCTATCTTTTTGATGACACTTGATTTTAGAAGTGTTCTCATTATGTACTTTGATAGAAGGATGGCTGGAAGGCTTGAAATAACAAAAGTCTGACAAAATACTGGCAGCACAAGTCACTGCACTAAGCTTGCACAGTCAAAGGACACAGGCATACAATAAAAGACACATGATTGTCATAAGGGGACAAGATAAGAAACCTACTTTGGTCTTTAGAGTTACCATAAGAGGATTTGCAATGATATTCATAGTCCTCAGCTGATATAAAAATACCAGATTATTTGTATCAATTAGCATGTAACCTGGACAGTTCTTGAAAAGAGTCATTCTAAAGACACTAATACTGAGAAAAATGAACATTTCTTTTATCCTTAACAATGGTCTTCATAGCAGTGTTTTAGGACTCTGAAATAGAGACAGGTGACATCAATGCTTTTGTTTTCCTATTTTAGGCAATAGATTGTAGGTTCATTCTTCCATTTAGAATCCCCTTTCTGTGTATAATATTTCCACTTATAATAATATATTGACGTTTCATACTGTTATTACTAAAGTGATAGTCCTGAGTTTCATCTGAGAATGATGTTTGCCAAATGGTAATCATAGCAATAACAGTGGATGAGCTTAAAATAAGCACCTCTTGTGGACCTGTGAAGTCCTCCTATAGAAACACAACAGACATGGGATAGAATTAAGAATGATTCTTCCTAAAAATAGTGACTGTTAAGAGGAACAGGTTTTTTTTAATTGCAGCCATTTTAAAAATAATTTTCTAGAGAATACAGGGCTGAGAGAGGTTAAGATAACTCCACACTATCTTGTGTGTGGAGTTCTAGTCTGGATTGCCAGGATGCAATACTATCCATCACCAGTATAATTGGCAGATTTATCACTGTACATTCTGATCCTTTTCTAGCATCTGAAAAAAACCCAAAAAAAAAAAAATACCCCAAACCATGTGCACGACTTTTTGGGAGTTATGTTTCCTTTTATTGTGTAAATGCACCTGTTGTTTTGTAAACATACTTCCAAATAATTGCACCTGCTGTTTGTAAACATACTTCCAAATAAATCTTATGGTAACTCAAGTACCTAAAAATACCTATATCCAAGATCAGCCAGAAATGTCTACTCTTGTATTTATATAAGAATTTAGGCATGTATCTATATATTCTATTTTTTTTTCAAGGTAGTCAACATGAGTACTTTTTAACTTGTTCCTTGTTACTACTGCTAATACTCCCAAACATTTATATCTAAATATAATTAATAAAATATATAAATTAAACTAGAGATTTATATTCAGTGGAGTAGCTGAGGCAGTTGGCTACTATTCCTAAATAAAGTCATGTACTTATTACAGCAATATTCAGTTTCCTGGCCTGTATGCTCTTGGCATACATTCTTTCTGTCATAAGAAATTGTTTACGTCTTCCATGGAGGCACAAAACTCTCTTTGAAAAAATAAAGATCCTCCTCTATTACGTGAGGAAATTTTGCCAGTTGTTCCTTTAATCTCCATTATTAGTTTTGAAAAGTAACACCAGACTCATCTAATTGTATCTTAGCGTACACAACTTTTTCCTCTTCTGTGCCTGGGTAAAAATAGTCTTCTTCCTTTTGCTCAGTAGCTTTCTTTATTGTTTCACTCTCCCATTTGCAAAGGAAGTCTTTATGAAAATTGACTGCTATCACAAATTTTATTGGCTTGTGTTTTGCTGAAAAGTCTCCTGAGGTGACAAGGGTTTTCTTTCTCTGCTTGAATAAATTCACTCATTTCTGGTGTTAAGGACTTGGTGAATTGCTTCTATGAAGAGTTTAAAACAGTATCAAAATAGGCTTATTAAAAAAATAGTATCCAAATAGTATCAAAACAGTATCAAAATAGGTCTATCAAAATAGGATCATATTTTGATGCTACATTTCATGGAAGTTATAACGTGTCAAAATGCTACATTCTTTATCTTCAGTATATCTTTACTTAAACAATGCTACATTTTTCACCTTTTAGAAATAAGCAAATTATAAAGTTATTCCTATTAGTGCCTGAAGTAAGTGAGAAGATTTGACAGCAGGTAAAGACAAAATGGCTAAAAGGAAGTGAAAAGAAACTATTAGGTAGAGGGAATAATGCTATTTTAAGTGAGAAGTGACAAAGAAGAAAAGAGGTCCTGAACAATATCAAAATTTGACAGGAAATCCTATAGCTCTAACCCTGTTCTGGGAAGTGTCACGCACTGGTGCAAATCAGAGCTAAGATGTGAAATTAGCATCTTGACCAGCAACAATAATTCAGGGAGACCTAATATCTAAACCTCTGTAAGAAAAACGCTGCTTTCTCCTTTCCCATCCAGCAACCTCAAAGTGCCAAAGGGGGAAGGATAAGGTAATATTAGTGATAGGAGAAAGAGGATTCTATGTCAGGTGCTTACAGGTAAATCCTATTGACCTATCTGTCCTTTGTGCCATTGGGTAAGGAAGCCATACATTCTCTGAGGATTCCTTTATGACAGCAATTGCCTTAAGGCAAGATAAAGTCTTTTTCCCACTCCAGTAGCACTAAAGGGAATTAAAAGAACTCAAGAAAAAAGTCTGTTGGTTTCAGTAACAACAGACAGTTTTGTCATGTTCTTAGATTGGGATTTCAAATACCCTGAAATTCAGTCCTCATGGGAGGTAGAGATAACAATTTTTACAGGTTATATAGGATCCTCCTACTTGTAAATGAAGTTCTCCTTTCTTATTTAGAGCTAAGTTTTGCTATACAGTATCATCATAAGAACAAATATAAGTGTTGTTTATGTCAGTTACCATAAAATGTCATATTCCTCAGAGTAGTAGGGGAGTGGCTTAATACAAGCAATGATTGGCTGTCTTCTTTTAAAATTTTTTCTATGTATTTTGTCTATTAAAAAAGCTAACTGGGGTTTGCTTCTATTTTTTGTTTAGAGTGTAAATGATGAGTAGAAAGTTCACACCTACTTGTTTTTATGCCTAGTATATTTAGTTAGAGGCAATAGCTTTATAAGAACATAGAAATCAGTGGATTTTAGTTTTGTTCTTAGATGTATTGCATTAAATGTTCAATAATGGGACAGCAAATATGTCTGACCTATATTTGGTGACTGATAGTACTAAATACCCACAGTCTGAATTTAAGGAAAAGGGGCATTGAATTTGAAAATTCCTGAGTGTCTCTCAGCAGTGGTCAATGAAAATCATTCCATTTAACTTAATGAGAAAAATGGCTCTTTTCAAGCCAAGCATTTCATGTGCTTAAAGGATGTGACAGCAAATGACAGTTTGTAAGTTCTTCTCTTACATTTTTGTGTTCTGAAGTGTCTTAAATAAAACTGGAATGATGTATTTCTACAGCAAAGATGGAATTAACTTTATTCTAAAAAAAAATCCAAAAGCATAAACTTCCAGGAAATTTATACTTTTTTCATGAGGCTTTCATATAAAATGAAACTCTACCAAAAAAGTCTAATACACATTTCAGAGACATTGAGTGGCAAGATTAAATCCTCAAGTGAAAAATGAAAGAAAGATTACATGGTGAATGGTATTTTAAATTCATGAATGACAAAATATGTTAGAAAAAAACAGAATTGGTATTTATGTCAAAGATGTAATACGCTATTCTAACAAGAAAAGTCCAAGAGTTCAGTACTACAATCAAGTCTGACTGGACTGAAATCATCATTTTCTCTTTCTGTATAAATAACTATTTTAATGGTATAGCTTCAGGTTTTCAAAATATTTTCTGGCCAAATCAGTTATTACAGTCATCATAACTGGCCTTACCAAATCAGGAATAGTAGTATTATTGTGATAGCTTATCATTTGAATAAAAATTAGTGCAACATTTTTATTGATCTGCTATTACCAAAATGGGAAAAAGAAATGTATGCTCATTAATCCACATCTCATGAGTTCTTCAGATGTGCTGTCCCTACCCACCCTTTATTTTCATGTAGGCCAAACAACTTCAGTTTTCATTACTTGATTGTGTAACAATTTTGCCAAAACAAGTGGGGAAGTAGCTTTTGAAGAAATGTATAAGGCCAAATGTATAATATTAATTTCCAACGCATAACTAGATGAAAAAACACTAAAAAAAGTTGGAAGGTCACAGAAATTATAACTCTAGATTAATTAAACTGAATTTCTGAGTGAAGATATAATGTATGTTCTATTACAAAAAGTAATCAATTATTCTGTTATAAGCACCCCTATTAGTTAATAAATGCAAATACTCTGTTGCCAGAGGAGCAGTTTTTTGTAGTTATTGGACCTGAACAAAGATTAAATTAACTGTGACCATAGTGCCTGAAGATATACACACATTTTCCAAAGTAGGAAGCATTTCAAACTACCTTTATCACATCATGCAGGTATAGGCTGTTTGAATCCACATGTGGAGGAAACTGACTCCAGGTTTAATAGTTATCTGCTGCACCCAGAATTTTACAATTTCAGTTCTGAAACTTTGCTTTCAAGTACTTGCTGTTTCCTTTCTCCTATGATGTTTTTAACACTATCATACTACATGTATGTAAATGGGATGTTTTAAGGAGGGTGTCCTCACAGTTTGTGATTCATAGGATTTCTGTAAACTGATGTCTTAGGAGATAACTTCATTACTAGGAAATAAGACATTTACACTGTGATTGTAGGCTGTTCAGATGGATAATATAAAATTATTGGTCCATATTTTATTGTGTCTTAACAACTTTACTTTTTGGTACAATATCTCTTTAGAAATCAATCAATCTATTTCCATTTTTCTGAATGCACAAAGGTAGAATGAGGAAACTCAACTGCATTTAAGTCTATGAAAGTACAGATTGAAAATGTGGCAAAAAAAAAAAAAATTTTTGTGTGTGAGACTGTTCTGAAGAAACTGGTGATACTTTTCAATATTTCTGAACTTGCTTAGCAACATGGAAACAGCTCCAAAAACTACCAAGGCTACTTGTGCAGCAAAATCAAAGACAAAGAAAAATACGGGGAAAGCAAAAAATCCGCCATTGGGAACTGACCCTGCATGTCAAAGAAATGAAACTGAAAATTTTTGGGATATTTTAACTCAGAATGGGGACAGTGACACAATGATTCTGATGTAAATAAGCATTAGAAAAAATTAAACATCTCTCCTAATCTCAGAAGATTGATTTAAAACCAAAAATATTTTTCCTTTTCAAAGAGTGCAAACACATATATGAAAAATAAAAACCTAACAATAAATTCCAAAAAACATAACCAGTATCTGTTAGTCATTATGATTGTTAAATTGTTTGTTAAATAAGATTGCACTTTTTATATTTTGTACTCATCCTGTGGTTCTAAAAGAATTGAAACTCAAATCTTTCCAGATTTAAATGAAATTAAAGGATGATAGTATATTTTTCTGAAGTGAACTTGATTATGCAAACCACCCAGATAAAGATGAATGCTTTTATTCTTTTTTTGATGCTTTTTAATTTTTTTTTTTCCAAAGAAAAGAAACTTTGAAAAGATGTTTGTATTGACTTTGTCAGAAATGTCTCATAAAATGTCTGTTTGAAGTATCAGTGAAGCATTTTTTTAAGGAAAATTATGATTAAAGTGATTTCTGCCAAGGTTACCATATTCCTGATGATCAAAAAGAAAGCAGATGTCACAACATACAGAGGGGGTAAGTGGAGGAGAAAAAGGGGATGCAGAGCAACCTGGCTGCTTTGAGTGAGCAATGGAAAGCTCAAGACATCTGTGGCTGGGGACCACACCTTGGCCATGCATGAGCAGACACAGGGATGGCTGTGAGAGAGAGCGGAGAATGAGCTGCTGGAGCTGTGGCATCCAGGCTCAGCTGCACATCTGCTGACTGCAAACCCTGGTATTTCTACACTGATATGCTTTCCAGTTCTCTCTGTGTATGGCTGGAGGAGATGTGATGCTCAAAGCATGCAGGTGGAACATGTTTGCCTAAAAACCCCCAAAGTCCTGGGCAAGAGTTCAAGCACCAGAAAGTATTCCCCAAGAAAATATCTGCTTACAAAATCTCAGTATATGGAAGCCTAAATTCCAGACCAGTTATAATCCAGTTTTTGACCCTCCAAGAAGAAAAATAATTTTATATCTTGGGGTATTTTGCAAAATCCCTTGTAGAGTCTTCAACTATTTTCAAAAGTAGCGTTCAGTCCTTTCTTGCTTATTTGTAGAGAAGAGATTGGTCTGGTGGCACAACTACCAATGTAGGACACTGCCTTTGCTTCAAGGATAACTACACAGTGCTCAGCAATGCTCTGCCCCCTAAAAGAAGATTGATGTTATGATGGGTTTAGAAGCTGAGAGCTGCTTACAGAGTGTGTAGGGGGGAAACTTTGATTTTTGTTTCTAAATTATGAAACAATTTATGTTTATCTTGAACTATACCACTTCTATTTTAGCAAATCCCAGTGATCTTAGGCTTTGTAATAGAAAGAAGCTTGAGCTTTCAGTTTGATGATAAGAGTTTAAAGTTATGATCAATGAGTAGGATTAAAAAAATCTTTTACACAAAATGTTTAAAAGCAGGGGAGCTCTTTACACTGGAGTTTGTAGTGAAAGAGTTTATCTCTCTAAGTGAAACTTAATTTGTACTTACTAGCATTCAGATATTATAGCAAGATGTTTATTAGAGATACTTAAAGCAGATGGAGCTAAATTAAACCAACAGTTTCCCTTTTAAAATATGGTAGGTTTTTTTGGGGGTTTTTTTGGTTTTTTTTTTTTTTTTTTTTTTTTGCTATTATGTCTTTACCCTTATGAGTAAGTAAAGGAATAAAGGCTTACAAATCTGTGTTCCTCAACCTGCTGGAACCAAATACACATAACGTCTGTGTGATAGTCCTCTAATGTAAACACATCAGATGAGACTCACACAAAGAACAAAACTGATGGAAGTCAGAAAGCCAGCTAGAAAATGACCTGACAGAAAAAATTATCTGTTCCGTGATGTTAAGCTTTAGATTCCGAAGCCTGCTTTAACTTATCCTCTCTTCACAGGTGCTGAAATTAGAGTGCACAGGTGCTGTGCTTAGAGAGTGCACAGAGGAGAGATGTCTCCAGAAGGTCGCTCCCCTCGATGTTAATCCCATGTGTGCTGAGCACTGCTAGCAATAAGACTTCTCCTATTGGGTGGAATTCAGCCAGCCAGAACAACCTTGTGGAAGCCTTTGCCAAAGTCTTCAGCAAAACTTAATGATGTGCAGGGCTGCTGCTCCTCCTGTGCCTCCATGGCAGTTCAAGGGTGGAGAGGAAGGTGTAGGACCAGCTCAAAACCTCTGGCACTGATGGGATTCCTGCTGTTGACTGCTGTGTGTTTGAGATCAGGACTTTTACACCACGCTAGCAAACCTCTCCCACAGCTTGCCCCTCATGTAAAAACCACCACACTAGTCCAGGGTAAAGGCCTTCTGCTTCTTTCTGCAGCTTGAGATAAATGATTTGGAGTATGGGAAGCAGTGAATACTTCTCTCTGGGCTCAGGTATGTGGTGATGGTGGTCCTGAGACTTCCCAGTCCTGAGTGGGAGTTCAGTTCAGTAGTCCTGAGGCTGCAGCCACAGCATCATGTTTAATACATAGGCATTTCTTCAATGAAGTTGCTCAATAATTTTTGAACTCCTCATATTTGCTTCCTGTAACAATGAATTCCAAAGACTGATCATACATATGTGTAAAACAGTTTCACATAAGAGCTTTTTCTTGATTCTACAGCTGCTGTACAATCAACTCTGATGAAAAAATGGAGAATAAACATTGTTTATTCATTTTTTTAAGACATCCAGCTTCCTATATGTTATGTATATGTTACATTCTTCATAGCTTATCTAAACTAAAGCCCAGAGAATATTTCAAATTTATCAAGTAGAAACTCCCCATATATCTGATCTGTTCTCTTAGTTTGCACCACTTCTGGACCTTCTAGATGATTTTGGGAGGAAGATGGCTAAAGCTATAGCAAATATTGAAGATTCAAATCCAGCAAAGATTGAAATTACAACATAAAAATATTTTAGGGGTTTCATTTTATTTCCAACTAATCCAAAATATCTTACTTGAGCTTTTGACTACTTCTGAATAAAGAGCTGATGTTTTCATAGATCCATCCATAATGACACAAATACCTTTTACCTGAATGAATGACATGTTAATAGTTATTTCAAGCTTATCACTGCATATGTAAAATTGTGACTGTTCTTCCTTTTATGAGCATTACTTTGCATTTATCAATGCTGGGTCTTGACTGTTATTTTTATCACCCAGTTGCTCGTGCTGATTCCTCTGAGCATCTCTGTAGTCGGTTCTAATTTTGTAATCTAAATATGCTGCTCTTACCTCCTTATTTCCCCTTTTTTACATTATTTATTAGTAGTTTGAGTAGTACTGTGCACAGCACAGGTACCTGAAGTGCTCTGTGGGAAATCTCCACTTAAAATACTTCTATTTTTTTCTATGTTTGATTTTCTATTTTTCTGCCTTTCTTCCTGAAGACCTTGTGTTACAAATCTGAGACAGCTACCATCCTCTGGCAATGATGATCTAATCTCTTTAAGAACTTCTTTTAAGATAACTTATAAAAGTGTATTGGAAACCTAAGCATCATCCCAATAAATCCTACCCAAAAGATGTCATAAAACTTCAACAGATTTTGATTCAAGACTTTCTGCAGTGAAGTCACTGCTGAATCTTCCTCAGAATGTTCTATATCAAGGTACACTGTTCTATTCCTACATGGCTTTTACCAGCTTGTTCAGTACAGAAATCAATACTTTTGGTCTATAGATGTTTTTATTATCATATGTAATCTAGTCCCCTTCAAATAATGGCTTATTCATGGCAAACTGTAATCTGAGAGCTCTTTGAGTTTTTTTAGATTATGGGGATTAATACTATTTATTTTGGATTGTTTTGGGATGGGTTTTTTTGGTTAGGTTTTGGTTTGTGGGATTTTTTTTTGTTACATTTCTGTTCATTTCACTGTTTTGTTCTCAAATCATTCTAATAATACTTCCTTATGAGGTATTTGATCAAAATTCCACCTTGTAAATTAGGATAAGTAGTAAAGATCCTAAGCTCTTCTGCTGTGAATCCTAGTATAAAAATACCATGTAGCTTTTCTGACCTAAACCTCCAGGAATTGATATGAATCATCCCACAATTTCAGAATATCACACAATTATAAAATATTTGGCTTTAAACTTTTAAAGTACAAATTCACTGACAGTGCATTTAGAATCAACAAAAACAACAAAAAAGTTAAATTAACTATATTAGTACCTTTTTTTTTTGCTATTTGCTTGTAAGATGTAACTTCAGGTTAGAAAATTTGCAGGGCTCCTTTGGTATCCTGGAAGTATGGCTGAGGCATGAGATCTCTTTTGCATTCCTGTAAGAGTTTAAGTTATCCAGGCAGTGCTGTTTATAAATACAGGGCAGCTTTAGCATATGATTTGCAGAAGTTTCCACTCTACCTCTTGCATAATAAATACTTGTGACACTAAATTCCTCCTGCCTCTCTTTGTTTCCTTCTGTCAATGCATCTGTTGATGCTCTGCTTCTTACAAGTTAACTTATCAAGAATGTTATTCATATTTAAGTGGCCTGCATACTAGCTCCCTGCAAGAAAGGTACATAATCAACGACCCATGGTGTCACAAATATTTGGTTGCTGTATCTACCTTGACAGGACCAAGTATCACCATTCCTTTTGAAACAAAAATTACAAATCTGATCAAAGTACTATTACTAATGTTATTCTTAACCCACATAACAACCTCTTCAACCTTTATATAAGAAAAAAAATTAGATAAATTCTTTCTTTTTAGAGGGAGCAACAAAGACAATCCAGATCCACTTTGAGCTGCCTTTCCCACCACATTCTTTGGATTTCAGCTTTGCTGTTTACTCAATTGCAACATTATTTTGTGTTTCTAATGGCTCTGAGCTGTCTGTGACTTCCACCTAGCTGAAACAACACTAGTCCATTTGGACTCATTCTATAATATTCCCTTGTGGCCGTAGTTGGTGTTCAAATAAACTGCAGAATTTAATGTCCTATATTTACCTGATTAACCTGACATGAAAATAAAACTGAAAACAAAAACAGACAAACAAAAAATTCCAAACAAAAAATCCTAACACCCCCAAAAGAAACAAACAAACAAACAAACCAATCAACCAACCAAATCTCCGAAGGTACCAAAGAACATGATATATGAGGCTGCACAGCAAATGTCTGGCACAGCCCATCAACCCAAGTTTTCCAGTCCTGCTTGTTGTTAATACTCAGCTTTTCTCTGGAGTGTGGGCTGTGTGGGGGTTTTTCTTGCCTTCTTTTATTGAATTCTAAGTCAAAGAGAGGGTCACTGCAGGGGTTATTATATGAAAGAATATAATCTGTAAAATATACATCTAACTTTCATAGCTGTAGTAATTTTTTTTCTCTGAGTAATTAAAATAATAACTTTTCTTTAAGGAATTACTATTTTTTGTGAACAAAATTATGACATATTTGAGGTCTTGGCTTTGAGTCCTGGAGATTTTAAATTAAATCTCTGTTTTGATACACATTTTGTTATAATTCTGAAATGATGTGCTATCTCTTGATATGACTCAGATTTATAAATTTTCATATCTAGTTATTCTTGCTGCTACTCAGAGCATTATGAGAAGATAATTTTAATACTCAGTATTTTGCCAGCAGCACAGCCAAGTCTTTCTTTTCTTTAAGTATTTAACAATAGTATATTTTTGACAGTTGTTGCAACATCATTATTCATAGCCAGAAACATAAAAATATCACCACCAAGGAAGAATGTATTGTTATGTTATTCATAAAAAACAGTGAAATTATTCTGAAGAAAACATCAAAATGGTGACATTTAGTGTTGCTTAAGAGGAAAAAATATCCTAGTGCTGTATTTTCTCCTTCTGTTTTCTCAGAAAAAAAAATCTATATTAAATAAAAAGCAGCAATCACTTGTCAGTCTTAAACAAATTTTTCATACCCTAGTCATCCTTTTCTCCTTTAAAAGTCCATGTATTTTTCATTCTACTACCCTGATCCAGTTCGCTGTAAGCATACGTGTCCCAAAGGAGTTTGTAACCTACACTCTTGCTTTGGCCTTCTTCTGCAAATTCCACTTGCTATATGCTGCACTCTCCATAATTTAGCCTGATTTACACTGCTATGGGCAAAAAGCCTGAATGTTTCTATTTAAAATAAGAGGAAGAATAAGCTTCAATGATTAAAGACTTAAAATATGCACAATATCCCTTTGTGTGATGGCAGAATAATAGCACATTGCCTTTAATTTCTGGCGTTTTTTAAATCTGAATTGTATCAGCAAATGATAACTACTGCATTGATGCTGCCTTGTCTACTTTTTTTAATGACGTAATTCACTCACAGAGGGGGAGATGAGGAGAAGCTATTAGTATTAAGCTGCACATACAATGCTGCTATTTCCTGCTATCTCCTGATGGTTCCTTATCTACTACAGGTTGTCTGGAACATGTTAAGAGAAAAGTAATACAAACAAGTAGAAATGAAAGAGAGATAATGCAACTATTTGGAAGCAAAATACTTAGCATATCCTCTGTCCTCTGCCATTCCTCTTAGTCACATGGTTTCAGTAAAGTCTATGAAATTAGCTGTTCTCTAAGTGACATCCGTTTAGGGATTAGTTAGTCATG
The DNA here is from genome assembly GCF_017590135.1 of Pyrgilauda ruficollis. NCBI lineage: Eukaryota > Metazoa > Chordata > Aves > Passeriformes > Passeridae > Pyrgilauda > Pyrgilauda ruficollis. The sequence continues at coordinate 12,703,721 of NW_024525156.1, forward strand.
TAAGGATCAGTGTTTAAGTATGGGCTTGTTCCCTCTTCAACCCATCTGTCATTTTTCTGAGATAATACATTAATTTCCATAGCAACAGCCTGTAATGTTACCAATAGGATTATTACGACTTTGCTGCATGATCAAGCAAAGGAAGCTGGACTGGTCTGGAATAAACTGTTATCCAAGCCCAGGAAGCCTGAATAATAAGAAAGCTGTTATAAAAGCCATACTTAAGCCTCCTTTGCTCTCTGTCACATTAAAATAACTAGGAAAAATAAGTTAAATGTGGTGTGAATTGTCACCACTTGTAAATGTTAGTTATGTCCACTTGATTTGGCTTATTCCAGGTTTTGCTGAAGTCCAAGAGATGCTGAGTCCTGGCCTAAATCCATTGCTGCTTTTTAAATAATTAAAAAATACAATCTGGATTCCCAACGTTAGCACACTGTGCAGCATCCTAAATATCATTATTTTTTACAGCATAACAGAAAAATAAAAGGAAATTCATTTCAACACTATATGAAGTGAATCACATGCATTAACAGTATATTTAAACTTGCTGATATTTTAACAGAATTAGAATTCCATGTTAACAGAGTCTTTGACCGATTTGACAGAGGCACTCCAATCACAAACCGATACATTTTGAAGAATCATTGTTCTTACTGTGCTGTGCATCATGTTTTATTGTGACCAATTTCTAGATAGACAAAATGGGACAAACCAATCAAAAATCATTAAAAAAACCTCCAAAACAAACCAAAAAAATAATTAGAACACTGTTGATTGTCATATTATTTAATTAATAACGCTTACATAATCTTCAAAGAATTCTATCTCCTAGCAGTTCAAGACTTCTGTATGTCCACAGACCATCTAGAGTGGAAAAACAAATCATCCTATTAGACTGATAAAGGTAAACTTAACAATTTATGGCAGTGGAATTATCTAGTTATATCAATTTTAGTGTAAAAATGGCACATGGAGAAAAAAAAATGAAGCTGAATTGTTATATTTTTTTAAGCTAATGCTCTAAGGCATATTATAAAACTTACTGCTGGAAAAGTTACTTAGGGAAGTCTTGAAAGCACTCTACCTCCTACACTTCAATAAAGCACTGTGGGTTAGGTGACCCAGATTTGCAGGGAAAAATGAGATGTTGGGACCCTCTTAGAATTCAAGAGGATAGTCTAGAAGTCTTAAGTGAAAAAGGGGAAATGCTTTTTACTGATAGGATTTGGATGAAGTACTTTGGTCTAGTAAATTGCATATACTGGCTTAATTGCTGGGTTCCCAAAGGATTTAATACTGCCATCCTAACTCATTTATTGAAGTCAACCCATTAGTGGCAGGGCATCTAGTGAGCTTATAATCAGTTCAGGAATTACAGGTTTTGGCTGAAAAAAACCCAATTTTTTTTTTTTTAATCACAACAGTAGAGGGATTATTTAAATGTTTCCTTATAGGAAAAAATCTATTTTTTAATGTATGACCACATTTTACTGTACACAGGATTTTTGTCAGGTAGTGTGCAAGAATTTAATCAATTTAGTCTTTCCATGAGTACATGCACGGGTATAGCCATTTCAACATCCTCCTCATCTGAGGAAGAACAACCTAGGCACCAGTAGGCACAGGGGACAGCCATCTGGAAATCACCTGGGCAGAGAGTGAGCTGGGGGTCCTATTAGATTCCAAACTAGCATTAACAAGCAATGCATGCTTGTAGCAAAGAAAACCAACCACATCCCAGTCTGCAAGGGAGGAGTGTTGTCAGCAAGCCAAGGGATGTGTTCCTTCCCCTCTGCTCATCCCTGGTGATACGTATCTGGAATACTGGGCCAGGGCTCCCCAGTACAAGAGAGATATGAACTTACTGGAGATTCTCTGGCATTTAGCTGAGCAGTTGGTGGACAGGTAGAATTTATTAGATGTCTCTTTTTTTTTCCAAAGAGGGACTATATTCCTGCCCTGGAGATTGATTCTGGTTTTCTATTCAACTGTTCAGACACAATAATAGGACTGCTAAAATTTTATGTAAAAAGTTTTTTATTCCACCATGTTTGGAAGTTTGCTGCATATGATTGACCTCAACAGTTTTTATTTCTGCTATCCTTGTAATTTTCTTTCTCAAGCTCTCACCTCTCATATATACCAAATGCCAGTTGAAATCTTCATGTGCTCAGGCTATAGCTGAGAAGGCATAAATCTCTAGGATGAGATGAGTGGGTGAAAACACCAAGTTGTAAGATCTCATTAAATATTACCAAAATAAACAATTTTTGTTTATTTAATAATAATAGTTGTTAAACTGGTTGTGGTTTATCCATTTTATAAAGCACAATTCTTGATTATTAATTTTTAAAAATACTTTCTTTTCATTTTCACCTGCAGCTAAAGAGATGCTTGAATTCCTGTTTCTGGTAGAATCAATTAACAATCTTCCAACATTCTTCTTAAGTAGGAAACAATTTGCCACTTAACTTTACACCTAAAATTAGTATAAGTAAGAGTTCTGTTCTCCTATACTGAGCTCAAATGGCAGCAAGACAGGCACTGACATTATTTAACATTCACTCCTAAACATAGGTACAATCTATGTTGACTACTCGTACTGTTGTTGATTTTCATAAGTAGATGCAGAATCCTGAGGTACAGAGACCAAAACTCAAGATATGGGCACATTAAGATTGTATACAATGGCAAAACAATGCCTTTTCTCCCGTGCTCGGTGCCTGCTATGATGAAGACCAGCATTTTGTTGTCAAAGTTATTAGAAACACTGACTGTGTCTCTTCTGAAGTTGTATGTACCAGCAATACTCCTGATTCAGGAGATTCCATGAGACTGGCACTTGCGTCAGCTTCCTTATGCTGTTTGTAATGGTGTTATCCAATGGGGACCTGGAAATTGAAAGAAACATCCAAAACTAGAAGACCATCATCTTACTTGTACTGACTACTGTCCGTTTTCCTGCACCTTACATGGCCTGCTGTTAGAAAAGGGTTTCACCTGAATCACAGCCCTGGCTGTTCTCAAGCTTTCAGGTACTCTTTTGAGAGAGATCTTCCATGCAAAATCATGCCTCCATTCTAGTTAACATTTATGTCATTTAAAATTCTACACACATGTGAACATTGCCTTGAAATCATTGGTGATGGGATGTGTAGTTTGGCAAAAACCAAAACCAACCAAAATTAGTTGTATGGTTAATTAAGCTTTTGTATGGTTAATTAAGTTTTTTCTGTAGTAATTACACAGTTTAATCTCTTAGATTGACAAAACCCGTACAGGACTAAGAGCAAATTATTGGTCCTAGATATAAGAAGTGTTTCACTTCTGTCATTAAAAAAATTTGTGTTCCATGGGGAATCAACTTTCTTGAAGTACTCTTCCTGAAGTCCATTATGTCCTCTGGCAGTCTAGTCTTGTACGTACACATCACTACAGCACAAAATGTGAGATCGAATATCTTCACTAACTTACAGTTTGGTGAGATTCTCTTTGTTAATTTCCTGCCTATTGCCCATGTATTATATATAATACCAGTAGCTAGCGAATTAATACAAATACCTATTTTTCCCATAGAATTTGCACCCTTTATAAAGTTCAGGTTCATACGTACCTATGGATAGTTCCTGTAACTTTAAACTTATTATTTTTTGCAAAAATTCTGAATATCTGTTTTGAAATTTATTCCACAGCTCCTAATCTTGCACATGTGTCTGATTGCCTCTGGTGCCCTGTTCCGCATTGAGATCAGTTATCCTTCTACTTCAGTTTCTAAGATCAAAGTCCCATACATTTTCTTAGAAAGCTTGACTTCTACATATATATATTTCTCTATATATATAAAACCTCATCTTAAAAGGATTTTTTCATCACTTCTCCACATGTTACTTCCATTCCTAAGTAAGAGGTTATTTCACTTTGTCAATCTTCTATTCTGTAGCAAACAAGAATTCAAAGCAATAGTAAGTCCATCAGGACAATTTTGCTATCAGTGTCATGGCCTATGCTAGCATAGCATATTGCCTAATTCTTGTTAAAGAATTCCTCTCTGTGGGAATTAAAGTCTTCTATATTTAAATAAAAGCATTTCCCTAGTAACCTATGAATGTAGATTTAATGTTGTAGTTTGCAAGCAAAATCACAGACATGTTTAGTGTGAAGAAGGTGAGTGGGAAGAAAGGTAAAACAAAAAGCTTTCAAGTACGAATTTTTCTTCAGGTATTCATTCTTTAGGTATCAGTGTTAGAGGGAAGATTTTCACTTTCTTATTTATTTATTGCTGTAATTAATTTTATACTTCCACCTTTCTGTTGAATTCAGGTTTCTTACGGAAACATACTATAACTACTTTTCCACATGCAGTCTGAAATATCTAGAAATTCTTCATCAAATACACTTTTTTCCTCAAATGCTTGGTGGTGGCCACAGATCATTCACATTGGATCTGCTCTATATTAACCCCTACTCTCAAACACCCTTAATCATTAGTAAGTGGACAGTTCTCTTTTAAAAAACATGCAACAGTGAGCAAGTTTTGCAACTTTGTCAGATCCACAGTCAAGCTGTTGCCATTGCCACTGTAGGGGGTGCTAAGAAGTGAAGCATAACTGAATTTTCCATGTACTTAGTACCCCATTCCCTGAACATCATACATGACAAAACTTTGGTAGCTGTCAGAGTTCTACCTTGTATCCTGCTCCCATGTTGGTGTACCTGTTTCCTTGGCTCACCCACATGTTTCCATGGCACTTCCCTACAGGTAACCCCATGGCTGCAGCCACTGAGACTTGGACAAAGGCATTGCCATCACCAGTCAAAATACCACTGCCATGATTTCCCTGGGCTTCGTATGGCCATCTGGGAGTTTTGGCTTTAACATCTGTAGCAGTCACTCCCTGCAGAGTTCTCTGTTCCTAGAATTCCTGATATGTTGCTATCTGAAGACACAGATGCCAGGCTGCTCTGCCTCGCTGCCCCCAAGAAGAAATATGTACAAAGTTTTGTCCAGTATTTGGGCTGATGTTGCGGCCCATTTCTGCTACAAAAAATTTGGCAATCGTTATTGTTGGCTTTTGCCCATAAGCCTTCTTATTTTCTTATTACATTCTTACCTTCTTACTCAGTTACACAAATAATAGGTTTAAGAGCAGCTCTGTTGATATCTTGTGGATAGACCAACCAAATACTCTTCCTTGACCACCAGACGATTAGTTCTAAAGCACTGTAGGAAACATTTTGCTGAGGTTTATGTATTCCTTGGAACATGGGCTCAAGGATCTTTGAAATTGCAGAAGTTTGAATAAAAAAAACATAAGACAAAAACCCTTTAAGGATATTTTAAAACCAGTATCAAACTACTGGCAATTTAGACTGCACATCTCAATTTTGATTTAAGATGTATTTTCAAGGATTCATGCCTCTAAGACTTGTACTATTTTCTAATAAATGCTCTAGAAACAATACAAAGGAGGTTTGTGACTACTGGACTTACTGACATTTTTCTGATACCATAAATATATGCCCATTTCAAATTATATTTTGCAAGAAAGAACTTGAGCTTATCACTGGAATAATAACTTTTATTATTATTTTTAAATAACAGAGAGATGGAAGATGGGAGCCTTTATGTGTCAGTGTCTGTGAGGTGAACAAGATAAAAGCTGAGTAATGTCAGCATAATGTAGCTCTTTTCCACAAAAGAAATTTTGAGTAATGTTTCACACTTGGTTTACTGAAATGGATTTAACATACTGCATACCAAACAGCAGTTCACCCTTCCCGTCCTTCTGTAAGACAATAATGTTGTGCTTCAGCATGTGGATAATTTCTCTTTGTGCTAATCACCAAATTAATGAGATTTACAGACCAATTTCTTCCTCTGGTACTTCTTTATTGTGTTGATTCACACACTACAGCTATGTTGTCACTAGACAAAAATAGGCGAGAAGAAGGTGACTTGTTTATGAACACTGAAAAAATATTTTGGATTATTGTCAATGTCTATTTATTTTAAAATATTTAAATAGAAAGGAAAAAAAAAAATCCAGGTTTTCAGATGTCCTTAGCACAGCTGATTTCTACCAAAATTCATTGGATTGTAATAACTAAATACTTTGGAAGTTACTTTATTTTTATTTAGAAGATTCCCCACACAATTAAATCCTACATATCCACTTCAAAGTTTTGAATCACTTTATATATTAAAGTAGGTGACTCCATAGAAGAAGGCATAAGCACTGCTAATCAAATAACATAATTTTACTAAAACACTTTATCATTAAAAGCATACAATTTATTAGCATCTACAACCTTAATGTTATTTTTATCACTATAGATGAATATTTTTTGTACAAGGATATCAAGGACAGATATTGATTCACATCTGTGAAACTGAGGTGAATAGTGATTTCTAAAAGAGACAATGTTCTCTTAGAAGTTTGTGTGTAGTCAAGCCATGTAAAACTATTTTATTGTGATAAAAATATATACGTATCCCATATTTTTTTAATATAAAACAGACACAAAATAAATGCATTCTAATAGAGTAGTATTCTATAATTTAGCACATTTTTTTATTATTTGTATTTATTTTATTCTGTTGGGAAAACTTAGTGGAAACTGGAATATTTATTTAAAATCCAGGTGAGGTCTCTTGGGTAAATCAGGTTCATTTTGATGCCTTCCATGTTGATAGTGGTAAATATTGCTGATGATTTGAGGTATATTCATTCAACTTACTGAAAGTATAGGGAAAAAAAAGGACAGTCCCTGTGTGAGAAATCTGCATCCAGCTTGTAGAACTACTCTGTGAGTGCTGTCAATATATATGGATGATTTGGAGGAGGCATCTGGTGTTTCCCTCAGAAGCATCAGCTCCTCTAGTTTTTTCTTACTTCAGTGGAAAATACTCACTACATAATGAACCTGCCAAATAAATAACAACTTCTCTTGTCCTTCTCCAGATTCCTTTCCCCTATGATTAGTTTTGATACTGGATGACATAAAGGAGCAGAGAGTCCTTTATAGTAGCATAAGTGTTAAGCTAAAAAACATCTTAAGAAGCTCAAATTCAGGACTTAAGAATGAAAAGCAAAAAAAAAAAAAAAGAAAAAAAAAAAGCACAAGTCAATTCAGAAAAAAGAATTCGTATTTCTTAGGAAAAGCACTCCTAATCCTCCCACTATTCTTTAAATCCATGCCTTAAGAATTGACCAAGGACCTTAACAAATATCCCAAAGCATACTCTACTTGAGTATGCAGAGAAATCCCACATCGAAGCAACATCTGGTATAACTGCTTAAAAAATATTCTTTCTTCTCCTGTGACTTTACAATTACATGGCAAGGTATATTGAGCTATAAGTTTCTGTATTTGCCACCCACCTGTCTCTCTGCCACTGTGTAATCATGATGTTCATTTTAAATCAAATAATTTAAATCATTTTAAAACGAGTAATTGAATTTTGTCCAGGCATTTGGTATCTTATTTTTCTAAGACCACACAAAATGTTTTCTAGATAAACTGGAGAAATGCATACTCAAATGCTGATTTGAAATAAGTAGTTTAGTTCTTTGTTTTTAATTTGTGCAAGATGTACTTTGGCTTTGGTAACCTCTTCAGTCCTTTTATGTCAGCTAATACTAAGTGCATTTGTAGGATAAAATTAGTCACATGCCCTCAGAAAAACTACAAATGACTGATAATACAAATGCACGCACAGATACATCTGCACTTGAAGCATTGAGAACTACTAATGGCTTAATCCAGTATATCAAGTAAAAAATGACTGCCTGCCATGCCTGCCATACATTGTCAGGGAATAGGATCACAAAAGGATTCTTTTGTTTGCAGCTTCTTCTGTATTTACTATGCTCTGTGTAAATCATTAACACACTAACACATTTGTTCTGCCTGAATAGTGCTATGAGTACAGGTTGCTGTTAGCACTTTCTGCAAGAAAAGACATGGTATTATGTTCTGTACAGAGATTTTTGTCCACTGTCTAGGTCCACCTTTCAACTGGAAAGACCAGTATACATTGAAAATAATGGATCCTTGTGACTTTTTTTGGAATTAGATCAGACTCTAAAAGAGGCAGACAAGTATCCTGCAATATTCTGTTTTTTCTTCTTTATGCCTCTTCCTGTGTTACAAGACTATGGGAAGCCTGTAAGCTCTCAATGATTTAATTAGTGATCCCTTGTTTGAAAGTTAATAGAACTGCAACTAGTTTAAATTTGGCCCACTTAAGACAATTTTTGTTTTTCTCAGGGGAATATAAAAAGATATATGAACATTTTCAGACTTGACGCTGTAGTTGAATGGACTTAGAGCTTCTGATTCTATACATTAGGCCCTACTGATATGGAACAATGTTTTGTCCATTAAATCAATCCATAGATCTAGGTCACTTTCTCTTCTTCTTTCCTTAGAGCAAAATAGTGAATGTAGGTAGTGAGTGTAATATCTTGTTACAAATATAACACTGCTATTGAACAAAGATAATTCATAACTGGATTTGGTGATACATTTCATTCCTGGCCCATTTTCTCTAACTAAAAAGTGGCAAATTTAAACTTCTACTCAACAGATCAAGTGTTTAAAAGAGCTGTTCCACACAGCATCAAGTGCAGTGGAAAAAAAAAAAAAAAAGACTGTGTTTTTGAAAAAGTCCTAGACTACTTTAACTCTATGATTCCATCTGCTTAGATAGAAGAGTCTCCTATATGTGTGCTTCAGAATGGAAGAGATTAATCTTTAAACTGTAATTATTATGAGTGTTTTAATTCTTCTTTCAAAACTTCAAAAATCTCTGCTTTCATGTTTCTTGTCTAGTTTTGGTTTTGTTTTTTTTTCAAAACCAGACAAAAATTCACCTCAGATTCTGTGATAGTAATCTCAGCAGCAAATATTATAAAAGAAATAATAAATTACTTAGGAAGCAGTGACTGAAAATAACATCTCCAAGTTTCCCATTCTCTTAAAAGCAACACATTCCTTCAGCTGAAGAGCAGAAAAAGAACACGGCTTGTGATCATTTACTGAGATCCTAGCATAATTTTTATTTAGCAGTGTACACCAAACACTTGTAAAATAGTGTGACTTATATTCCAGACAGATCTGAGCAAATATTTATCCATGATTCTCACATATGCATTCCAAGAATTTGCAGCGTTTTTATGGACACATTACAAGGAAGAAAGAAAAAAAACCCAAAACACAGGATTTTTTATTGGTTGATTGAGTATAAATTATTTGATCAATCCCAGTGTTTTTCCACTCTGTAAGTATCTTAAAATGCAAGGCATTTTTAATGATTGATAATGTTTCCCTTCACTTCAGTGTAGCACTTCAAGAGTATAAAACTCTTCAGAGTCAGCCACAGCAAGGGAAAATAATTCAATGTACTGTAATGCCAGCTACCACAAATCATCCATCAGCTTTTTCAGTGGTAGCAAACCACTAGACATGAACATCAAGGACAGTCTGTATCTCAAAAGAGTCAGCTTGAGGCAGCTTAACTGTTTTACCATTGTTAACTGTCATCTGAACTGTGACATGCTGCTTTCAGTACTTCTAACTGATGTCAAAATGAAGAGCATGAAAGTAACTGAATAAACCAAAAGGATTGAAGAAGTTTCTTTACCTAACAGTTTTATACCTACAACTTGCTTGATGATAAAAACACTGGTCACAGCTTGTGTTTGGGTAAAAAATAAGTTGACTGTCATTGCTGAACAGAGTTTAAAGTTATAACAATCACATAATAAATCAAATCCTGAATATTACTGCCTGTACTGATGGCTGCCCAGCAAATGGTCCCCAAAAAGAGGATCTTGCACCACTGATGAGCTGCAATTAATTCTCTTTGGTGAAACATACTTGCATCTATTTTCAGGATTTTTTGTCTGCTTGCTATTTCTGAGAATTGAATGGAAAAGGATTTGCAAAAAGTGTTTCTAACACTTATGTCGATGGTGGTTTTTGTTACAGTGTGTTCTACATTTCTGCACTTTGTCAGACATATATCATCTTATCACTATGACAGTAGTTTTTGATTCAGAGTTTTTTGGATAGTTTTCTGGGTGTCATTTAAAGGAAAGATCTCATCTGCATGACTTCCACCACTGCCATTAAATAGACCCTGTGATTTATATACTTTGTCACTAGCATGTCATAGAAATTGCAAGCTGGTTCGAGGAAATTTTTCATTGCTTTCTTTGGCAAAGATGGTCTATATCACTGTTCGTGCTGTAATCTGGCAAAGCTTTTGTGTTTGTGTTTGTTTATTTCATACAGTGAGTGAACAGACCCAGCTGAGCCTGAAGCACTACAGTGGTTACAAAGAGTTTTACTTAAATAGACACAGTTTTATCATTTTATGTGTCAATGATCAAGAGCACTATAGCAATGGGAATGAAATGGGAGTGCTGCTCAGCAACACACTTCATATTTGGGAAATGCTGGACTTGCACAGTCAGAGACCTACTGTGGCACAAGGGTGAAGTGGCCTGCTGACCACTCAGAAGTGTGTACCTTGGGAACCTTAGAAAGCTGCAGTAGCTTTCCTCAGAAAAGGGTAATCATTGGCTTCAAAATAATGAAGAATTCATCTAAAGAAAATACTCCAAATGTTTATCTCTTCTCTAGATAAATTATCTCACTATTAAATATACATTTCTACTTATGAATATTTAATTTTCAGAAAAGTAAAGCAGAAAATAAAATTCTTGGGCAATATTTTAAAATAGTTGTTGATAAATTTACTGTTGCTTACAGCTAAATTATAAGTCTTTTTGCTTGTTTGTTTTAGGTTAATAGTGGTTTACTTCAACTATAACCTTGCATTAAGTTTTCAGAAAAAGGTAAGAAAACTGTTATATCACTTGAAACTTGAAAAATTTAGACTTTTAATGCAAGTTTTCTTGCATCATCTTTCCATTTAATCCCATAGACACATTTAAAAGAGTTAGCATATGTCTAATCTTAGCCAGCAGAAAGGAAATTTTAAGTGTCTTCTCTGGAGAAAGTCAAACAATTTCTGCTCATGGTTATGATGGACTTTAATCTTGTTCTCCTTAAGAAAAATAACATAATTTTAGCATATTCTGTTTCTATTGTTTCCTTATTTGCTTTCCTCTGCTGAAAGTAATACATTATAAACTGTTATTTATAGTGAGAGAGGCAGAATGTATTGGCTATATATTAGACAGAGGTAAAGGAAAACATACAGAAACTGCATATACCAGATATTCAGCTTTGAGGTATTTTTCTATTTGTTTGATCCATTTTTAGTTGTTTGGGGATTTGTTTTATGACTTTTTGGGGGTTAATGAATTTTGTCTTATAAAATTGCTCTAACTTGTTTTCAGTTTAACAGTAGTCATTTGGATTGAAAGATGGTTTTTTCACACTTTTACGTTCCTGGATAACCAGTGGTTCATCCTCCAGTTTTTCTGATTTTATTTTTATCTTGGAAATATTATATGCATTTAATGATAAACTAATATTTTTTTCTGGAAAAATTTTGAATAATTCTGCTCATAGTTAAGGCTTACTGCACTTTGATGTAGGAATTCTACATCTGAATCCCTGAGTATCTAAAAACAAATCTCTATGTGACAAGAGACGCAAATATATAAATGACAAATGACTGAAGCTTTTTCTTCCTAGAAAATTATGGGCAAAGCTTTATTAGCTTTCATTTTACCATGTCTCCAAATAATGATTATGACATTGATACTTTGTCTATACTGAAGAAAGAAAATAAAGAATAAAATCAATATTAGTTTCAGAGGGACCTGTTCTACTTTTTTTGCCACAGTATAAAGATGTCATGGTTAGTTATAGTTTATAATGAGGTCACAGAAAACAGAAGAAATTATCAACTCAAGTAAAGGACAGAAATGAAGACCTCTTCCAGCTGGAGAATACTAACACCATTAATCCCTAGGAAAACACAAAACCAAACAAAAAAAACCCCAACCAAAATAAAAAAATACAGGATGCAGTTGCTTGGGTGGGGAAAGGCGAAGAATTGGAAGCAAAAAGCTATTGGAAAACAAAAAGTGGAAAAGAAAAGGTAAAATTTAGAGACAGGTAAAACTAAAATAATGTTGTCTCCAATATGTTTTCTGATATATATAAAATATATTTTGAAATATGTATTTCCCTTTTTCTGTTTTTTCTAACTCATAAACTCTTACACTCTCTTCTTTCCAGTACACTCAAATGTCCACAAATTCATTGTCCAGCATTCTTAAATACTTAATTTCTTATGAAAATAAACATTCAAAGGTAAACTGATATCACCCAGTACTGCTGGCATAATTTCAAGATTATTAACATTCCATTTTGACTGCCCATGCTATCTTTACTGCATAGTTCTTTGAAAGCTAATAGAAATTTTAAATTTTTTGATTAGTAATTGCATTTGATTAAAACATGGAAGAAATATGTTTTTGTTTAAATAATTCCATAATACTTCGAATGTCATGCCTGGCTTAAAAGATTTGAAAAAATGAATCAGTCTTAGAAATGCATGATGGAGAATATATATTTTTCTATGCTCCATTCAAAGTCAAATTTCTGAGGAAAAAAATAAAAACAGGTCTGCAAGGTAAATCATATATATATATAGAATATATTTTTAAAAATGTATTTACATTTATACATCTGTAGATATATACGTACAGTTTCTTAAAAATGGAAGTGAGTGTGCAGAAAAAATGGGTATTAAACTGACAATAATGGTTTAAGAAACAGTTAACCAGAATTTTAACAGCAGGTGTTCCTCTTTCCTGCAAGCAGCAAAAGCAATCTATTAATATGAAATAGCTTTCTAACAATACGTGCAATTAAGAGCCAGAATGCAGAAAGTTCTGGGGTTTTGATCAAACACACCTCCTGGTGACTTTTCTGAAGCCTTATTAATGAAAACCAGATTCAAGGAAGAACAGATTTTTGCTAGAGAAAAGTCATATTCAAATATGGTTCTAAGCTCAGTAAAACATGGTCAGAGAAGAAGATAACAAAGCAATGACTGATAGGTCAAGCTCAGTGGGAAGATTCCAAAGACTACTAAAAGAGATAACAACTCTATAGTGGAAATGTACCTACATTTCCTATACTTGAAAGTCTTTGGGAATGTTTAATATCAGCAGTACCATTTCCAGTGACTGAAGTGTCCTAAAATGCAATGGACATGACAGCTGCTAAAAGGGATTTGTGTAGATGGTAAATGTGAAATGTGACTGAAAAGGATCTAAAATATAAGAAGTTCATTTTGTGAAGGAACCTGAAATTCTAATCAGAATTTCCTCGACAACATATCCTCAGTGCACAAAAATATTCAGTGCATGCAGACTTGAATAGGTCTTCGTAGAGAATAACTGTATTTAAATTAATCAGCTTGCTGAAGCAAAACACAGTGTTCCTTTATTCATTCTAGATTTTTTTTTAGGGAACAAATGGAACCAAAACCTTTGTTCATTTCTTTTTTCATCAGCTTCAAAAACAGAATACACAGCTGATACAAACTGAAAAGACTAAGAGAAAGCCGTTAGAGTTAACAACAATTTGCATTAAAAATCTCATGTTAAAAATCTTAAAGAACACAACAGTTCTTCATGGTGGCATGATCTGATGTGGCTCTTTTTAAAAGCATGCACACATCAGAGTTAGAATTCTTTGCAGAAAATAGATATGTTAGTGAAAATGTGTAGGAAAAAAAGTGGCTTTTGGCATAGGCAAAATGGATATATGAATGATGTCCATGATCCCAATACAAGATTTATTTATGCCAGAGTTCTGGAAAGTGAGCAGACAACGGTGGCAGCTGCTGGTGTGGGAGCAGTTGCGCCTCACATTTTCCCATCTGCCAGGCAGCAGGAGCAAGAGCAAGCATCTGAGCACACCACAGCTTCCCTGTGGCTTTGTATTCCTGCTCCAGCCATTCTCAGATTCTCACCTACAGAGCTGCTAAGTTTAATTTTTTCTGTGTTTATGAAAGAGATCTTGAGCCAGCTTTAGGGATCTTTCAGAGTAACTTGAAAGAAAAAATTATTGATGCAAAACTGCTGGTCTTTTTAAAAGCTCCCATTCTCTTTCACTCTCCATGATATTACACCAAAAGTTTATTGTGAGATGTTTGTACATCTATGCTGTCTACACATGCACTCACAAGCACATCCCTTCACAACTTTGGTCAGAAAAGTTACATGAAGGGTAGTCGTAAGAAATATTAAGTGTTTCGGGGTTTCTAAAGATGCAAGGAAATGTTACTATTTCATGCTGTTGCAATCTTTTTATTACCAAATCTGATGTCCTTACAATTTAGTATTGCAGACCTTGGAACAATCTGAGAGGTCTCTTTGGATGATGTTGGAAAACAACAGATTATCTAAATCACATCAGATCTATCTTTTGACCCTCTGTCAGTCACTCTTTAAATAAACAAATGTTTCTTATTCATATGCATAAGCTTCTCACCCTCATTCAGAAGTCAGATTATCTCAGCTACCAGAAGGGGAATATGTAAATCCTGTTAGATGGCTTGCTTTAAAATGAAATAAGTCACCCAATACAGCTTTATCAGCAGCTATTCAGTTTGTCTAGTTAGCAAATGAAGCACTTTGGCATGTTTCTAAGCTTTTCTAGCTAAGTTACACAAACTGGCACACAGAATACTGTTACTACAGCAAAACCATGATTACAGTCTATACCCCTCTCCTCTTTCTTCTTCCATGCTGCCCTCACCAGGAGTAAACCCAACAAAAGAAATAAACATTGCAAAAATAATTTGGGATCTAGTTGATGTAGGAGTGGAAAGAAGGGAATGAACAGCTGTTTTCACTTATGAACGAGTTGGATATGCTCTTTCACCCTATTGATTTCCCCCCACAAAGTAACTTAAACAGAGGATCACCTCCCTTAAGGGAACTATCAGTGGCATGACCCAGGAGAACCAAGCAGACAAGTGAAGAGCTGAGATGAACTTGAAAGGCTTCACAAAAATCTTACAGGTAAGAACCTGATGGATAGGTAAGTTAGACAGCAGTGAGGTTTGCAAATGAAGCAGAAGTAGAATCAAAGAATCATAGAATGGTTAGAGTTGGAAGGGACATTGCTCCAACTCCCCAGCCAGGGAAAGGGACAGGAAAACTTCTACTTGACCAGTTTTACATGTTATAGTAAAGAACTTTCACCTACATCTAATCTACTCTGTCTTGAGTAAGGGTGAGGCATCACCAGCTGAGGAATGAACATGAAATTAGTGCTCCACAGGGAGGGAGTCAGCACCAGGCTCCATAATGATCCTGGCAACAAAGGAAAACAGATTAATATCCCTGATATTCTTTCTACCGATCCATCGTTCTGCCACTTAACATTGTACATTTACTTGCTCATTCAGTGACATGTTACAGGAATCCATCTTTCATCCAGAAGGTTCAACTCACTTTGTGTTGTCTTTTTGTAACAAGAAGAAGAGGAACTCATTGTGAATGTAGAAAATTCCAGAACTGGGAAATGAGGGGGAAAAAAAAGGAGATCAAGAACTAAGGAGGTTTATGATCCGCTCTAATCACAGAGGAGCATGAGCTCTCTGTGGATTACAAATATTCAAAGGTTCAAAATATTCAAAATATAGCCCCGAAACATAATGAAAAGCAAAAAAGTTAAATGTTGATACCAAGAAATTGATATATTTTATTTTAAAATTTATCTTTTATTTAACAGTAAAAAAGGCAAAGAGAAAGAAAGAAAAAGAAAGAAATAGAAAAGGGGAGCGGGGGACAGATGGACCAGAAGATTGACAGAAAGATATTAAGAAAAAACATATCACTACTCCATGGGCCCCAAAAAATGTCTTGTCCATCCCCTCCACCTGGCCTTCTTTTTCCCCCACAGAAAAGTGTAGAATCCAAAGGATTAATATACATTTG
This sequence comes from Pyrgilauda ruficollis, assembly GCF_017590135.1. Taxonomy (NCBI): domain Eukaryota; kingdom Metazoa; phylum Chordata; class Aves; order Passeriformes; family Passeridae; genus Pyrgilauda; species Pyrgilauda ruficollis. The sequence continues at coordinate 12,719,668 of NW_024525156.1, forward strand.
GGCCAGGTGGGAACACCCTGGTGCCTCTCCTAGGGAGGGCAAGATTGTCACTGTCTCTTGCAAGACTGTGGGTCAGTTGCATCATGCGCAGTGTTCTGGTGCAAGGCCTCAGGAATGAGTCTGGAGGAACTTCAGAGGTCTTTTATGGATTGTGACACCTCCTCTCCTGCCCCTTCATGTGCATGCCCTGTGGATGTGGCTTTCCCGGCGTGGGGGGTGCAATTTCACAGCTGAGCCAGTTAATGTTATGGAGGATGGGTGCTCCCTGACTCTGACCAGAGGTTCCACCCCACACCCAAGGCTGTGTTCCTCCTCACTTTGCTCTGGGGGTTTGTCCAAGCCTGGCAGCAGCAAAGCCTGGAGCTATGGCCTCCACCCTGAAGCTGCTGTGCTTGATTCTCCTGTGGAAGTATCCTCCCAGCCTTATCAATTACTTTGCAGAGTGGATATGCTTAAAATAATAGTGTTACATTTTCTTACCTGGAATAGCCTTAGATGTTTTAACTTACAGTTCAGGGTCTCAGCCCAGAGGGCACATTTAGTGTGCAGTGGTCTTCCATGCAAATTTTGTTAAACAACTTTGCCATAATAGGCAAAAGTCCTACATAAAAAAGTTTAAGCAACAAACCATAACATTTCAGCCTCTGACAGGAGGTATGAACCAAACTGTCTTATTTATACTTCTGGAAAAATTATAGTTATGTTTTTTCCTGCAATAGAAACACATTTTCAGAGAAAATCATGTTTGTATGGATTTCCACTCATGTGACTGTGGTAAAATGTCAGACCATAAATATTTTAAATATGTAGATGAGTTGTAAGGAGTCTGAAGAAAACAATGAGATTGATCAGACATTCTGAATGAGAACTGATGTAGTCTACCTAGAGGAGAAGTTGGAAGAGAAATGTTAAATCTCTAAATACATAAAATACAGCTGTAAAGCAAAAGGGTGTAATCTGTTCTCCATGTTCACGGTCAACAGAATGACAATAATGCATTTGAAAGGGAATAATGCAGGTTAATGTCCTAATCAGGAGGGAAAAAAAGACTAATGGTAAATGTAATTATACACTTTAATGAAATGCCTTGAAAGATTATAATATCTCCATCACTGGAAATTTTAAAACAAGTAAGAAAAATAAGTTATGAAAATTGATAATTGCCATGGCTTAACCCAATCTGCAACTCTGTACCAGTCAGTCTGTCACTCTCTCCACTGCCCACCTTCCCCCTGGTGGGGAGGAGAATGAGAGAAAGAAAAAAAGTAAACCTCACGGGTTGAGATGAAAAGAGTTTAATAACTGAAACAAATATTATATTACTAGTATTAATACTATTACTACTACTATAACTACTACTACTTTATAAAAGTATTGATAATTGTAAGGAAAAAGAGAGAGAGGGAGAATGAAGAATCATCTGCTGTAGTGGGAGATCAGGTACAAAACTCTCTCAGGAACCTGAGAAGGTTCATGGGACTTGATGAGATACATCCAAAGGTCCTGAGGAAGTTGGCTAAGGAAATGACTAAGCCACCAGCCACCATATTTGAGAAGACATGACAGTCTGGGGGAAGTTCCCAGTGACTGGAAAAAGGGAAATATAATGCCTATTTTTAAAAAGGGAAATAGAGAAGATCTAGGAACTACAGGTTTGTCAGTCTTGGTGCCCAACAAGATCATGGAGAAGATACCTCTGGAAACTATGTTAAGACACACAGAAAATAAGACTATTTGTGACAGCCATTATGTCTTCCCTAACAGCAAATTGTGCCTAACAAATTTCTTTTCCACTTATGACGAGGTTACAGCAATGATGAATGAGAGAAGAGCAACAGATGTCATTTACTAGAACTTGTGCAAAGTATTTGACACTGCCCTGCATGACATCCTTTTCTGTAAAGTGCAGACATGGATTTGATGGGTTGACTACTCGGTGGTTAAGGATTTGGCTGGTTGGTTGCACCCAATAAGTTGTGGTCATGTGGCTCTATATCCAAGCGGAGACCACTGATGAGTGGTGCTCCTCAGGGGTTGGTTTTGGGACCAGCACTGGTTAACATATTTATCACAGACAGTGCACCCTCAGCAAGTTTGCCAGCACCAAGCTGTGTGGTGCAGTCAACATGCTGGAGGGAAGGCATGCCATCCAGAGGAACCTTGTCAGGCTTAAGAGGTGGGGCTGTATGAATCTCGTGTAGTTCAGCAGGGGCAAGTGCAAGGTCCTGTGCCTGTGTTGGGGTAATCACAAGCAGAAGTACAGGCTGGGAGATGAAGGGATGGAGAGCAACCTTCTCTCCCATGAAGAAAGGCTGAAAGAGTTGGGGTTTACCAGACTAGAGACAAGAAGTCTGGGGACACCTTATAGGAGCATTCCAGTAGTTAAAGGGAATTTACGAAAAGTCTGGAGATGGACATTTTGCACGGGCATGTAGTAATAGGACAAGGGGTGATGGCTTTAAATTGAAAGAGAGTGGGTTTAGGTTAGATATTAGGAAGACATTCTTTACTGTGAGGGTGGTGAGACACTGGAACAGGTTGCCTAGAGAAGTTTTGGATGGCCTATCCCTGAAAGTATTCAAGGCTGGAGTGGACTTTAACAACCTGGTCTAGTGGAAAGCTGTCTCTGCCCATGGCAGAGTTGTTGGAAGTAGATGATCCTTAGGGTTCCTTTCAAACCAAGTTATTCTATGATTCCATGGATTAATACCTGAGAGAAAGAAGTGACACACAATACCACTACCCACTGACCAATGTGGTCAGCCTCTGTCCATGCAGCTCCTGATCCATTCAACCCCCGTTTATAAGTGGAGCATGGCATTCTGTGCTGTGGAATATTTCTTTAATCAGTTCCAGTCAGCTGACCGTGCCATGGTTCCTCCCAGCTTTTTGTGCAACTCCTCACGGGCACAACATGAAATAACTGAAAAGTTAAAGTTCTAGTAAGCACTTCTTAGCAACAACTAAAACATCACTGTGTTATCAACATTATTCTCATAGTAAATCCAAAACACAGCACTGTATGCACTACTAAGATAAAAATTATTACAGCTAAAACCAGGATCACACATACATGACAGCCTCTCATGATCTCTTTCTGTTCTGCATTTCTGTGACTCCCAAGGTGTACCTCTATATGGATATATATATATATATATCTCTATATATCTGTGTTTGGATATGCAGATACTTAGATTTTCTAAAAAATACAGCCAGTGTTTCTCACTAACCTAACAATTATGATTTTTTTTTTGTCTGCAACACAAAGTGTGCTAGTAAGGAATATAGGAACATTACATTTTTCAGAGGATTAGACAACTATGGAAAGGTACCTAATAGGCCTTAAAAATGTGTGTAACAGCTAATGACCCTTTCTCTCATTAAAGTAATTGAGACATATACTAACAAAGTCAATTTTTTCACCAATTTCTTCTAGACTGAAGTGAAAGTGATTACGAAATATCTCTGTTAATGGGATGCTAATCCAACAAACATTGGTTTACAACCTATGCAGTTCATTAGCACCTGCTTTCTTCTCAGCTGGAGTGCTGCTGACTTGAATACCACTTTGTAACCTTCAGAAATAGCAATCCCCTTTCAATCTATCAAATATGTGGAACAATCACAGAAGGTTTTCATTAAGTCTCTTTATCCTTCGGAGTGTATTTCCTTGCTCACGGCATTTCTTTAAGAATAATGTTTTTCTGTGTTCATGTAAAACACACAAGAATAGATATTCTTGGTTGCAGGCTAGTGCTGTAATGGGTGGACTGACTCATCCCAGCATAACGATTCTTATCTTCTCTCATATGTTATTTCCTAGAAAAAAACAATTACATTGTTAAGAATCAAGTTATGTTTTTAAAGAGTCCCCAGCTCGGTTTTATTAATAAAGGAAATTAGCTGGAGACCCTAGATAATTTCCTAAAATCTGACAATCTAGACCTTGACCGTGGTGGAGATGCAGATAAAATATGGCTTGCTCATATCAGTATTTCAAATTATAGGTAAAAAAAAAAAAGTAGTGTGATTGTCTCAATTTCCGGGCTGCACAGAGAAATTATTTTTGCAGTGATAAATGATTTGCAAGCAAGAGTATAACTGGATATATTTATTGTAAGACACAAAAGATAAAAGAGGTTTTAGAAACAAAACAACACAGTCAGTTGCTTTGTGACATTTCTCAGTGGGAGAATCCATTGGCAGCTGTTCAACACCATTTGTAAGCTAATACTAAATTAAGTGTAAATGTAGGCAGTCCTTAATAATACTCTTTCACCTAAATATTGACAAATTTGGTGTTATTTAACACCAAAAAAATATTTTACAACTGAACTCCTTGCCTCATGAACTTTAACCTACTTAGGCAATCTTCCGGCCTTTTTACATCCATAAGCTAAAGCTCAGAATTACGTTTAAATCAAAGAACATGCCTGTCACAGGACTGCCATGGGATGATTTTTCTTTCCCAGCCTGCAGATTTGTTGGTGTCATGAAGAACAGACAGACAAATAACAAGATGCTATTTACTATGTGTTCACTTTTGGAGTGATTAAATAAGACTGCACTGGTAGAAACTGAAATGTGATGTAGAACTTGAGGTGTGTTCTTATAGACATCCAGTAATTTCTGTCTGAAATATCCCTAACCAAGGCTGCCAGAACCTAGGCAGCAAGCAATAACAAATATTTAGCTTTTTTCTAAAGACTTTTAACTTAATATCTAATAATCTTTTATTTAACTACAATTTAAGTGTTTTCAGTGTTTCAATTTCTGTTTTGCCAGTTCAGAAAATTATTTCAAATAGGCATCTTCATATTAACTGCAACTTTATTAATTCTTAAATGATAAGATTTTTATTGTATTAGGGTTTATATGGGAACAGTTTGTAAGTATGCCTGAATTCAGGCAATTTAATACTCAGAGTAAATATGTTTTGGTTATCCAGCTTTGTGATTTTCACTCAGTTCTACTATTTCTTCAACAATAAAAATGCACAAAGTAGTAGAGCAAGTACACTGCCTGCCTGGGAGCTTCACAATTTGTTCTTCACCTGCAGAGAAACCCATACGTATTTGTAAGGTCGAGGATTTCCAGATCAGAAATCTCAGTCTCTTAAAGTCTTCTCTCTCATGCTTTTACAATCACTCAGACACAAGAAGAACAATTTGCTTTACTCCAAAAAGTAGGTATGTGTAAAGCCATTTTTGTAGAATATCCTTCTCTCAATATTCTACTCCCTCTGGAAATAAGGTGTCCTGAAGTGATAAAAATATCTTTTAAAATTAATGGATAAGTGGAATATTGCACTTTTCCTTAGAATAATCTTATATTTTTACCTTGATATTTTTATTTAATAATAGCAAAAAATTAATTTCTTCCTTCTTCCCTTAATGATTGTGTTATGGCATATTGTCATAGCTGAATTTACAACAAAATAATGAGGCACACATGGTACTTAAAAAGGTATTTATCTCCCTAGGTCAGTGGTAATTCTTCTGAACTTTAAATGTTTTTAATTTCTGTGTTAGATACAGCCACATGCCACAAAATTATTTGCTACAGTAAGAGAAATAGATTTCTGACCCATCTAACAGAGATTTTATAAATACATTGATTTATAAATAATAAAAGGACTAACCCTTTTTTTTTTTTGTTTGGTTTTTTTTTTTTTTTTTTTTTTTTTTTTTTTTT